>NW_024832670.1:0-1335 GCF_019175285.1 Sceloporus undulatus
TTCTCTCCTGTGTGGACTCTCTGATGTGTCACTAGGACTGACTTGTACGCAAAAATTTTCCCACAATGCTGACATTTATGTGACTTCTTTCTTGTGTGGATTTTCTCATGACTGACAAGTGATTCTGTAAACAAGGAAAATGACAGACAAGACAATCTCAGTGTTAATAGAAGATGTTACTCCAAGATTTAGCCCCACGTTCACCCCTCCCTATTTCAGATTAGATTAATAAAGTTGGTGTGAGTGACCTGAGCATGACCCTGTTCTGGTTGCCCCCAAATCCATATAATCATTGTATCCTTACTTATAGGAGCTACCAAAGAAGAGATTGAGGGAACTTTGATGAGGGAATCAGTGGAAGCAGATAGTCAATGGACTGTTGAAAAAAATATTTCATTAACCATGTGAAAAAATACTTTGATTGACAGGTGGCATCATATCCCGTGAGACTGCCATAGAGTCCTGAGTCAGAGCCCAAGGCATGATGCAAGATAACTGCAGAGGTCACTTCATGCTGTTTGGCTCCAGGAGATAACTCACAACCAGTATACAGCTCACATGCGGATTGGTGTGGATAGGATTGGAGTTGTGGGAGCAAGAGATGGTGAAGTTGATGGAAGTCAGAGTAGAGCTTGCAAATATTTGTATTATTTTGCAACTCAAGACAGAGAACTTCCAATGATTTAAATGAAACCAATTGTGTTTCTGATTTATTTTTAAGTGAAAAGTGACCAGTGTATTGCCAATATCTATATCTGGATATTTGTTTCCATACTCTGCTATGTTATTCTTGAGCTGCATCTGGGAGTGTCACCCTCAGGTTGCGCTGTATATTGGCTTGTGAATGCAATAGGAATTCAGAGCCAAGAAGGAACAAGGGCCGGTGTGCTAATCCTTTTTGTCTGAGATATTTCCACCAAGCACCCATTGCATTCAATTCGGTTTCAAACCATTCTCTCCCCCAGGAATCTTTCTAAAATGATATAAACCTTTTTGAACAATTGGTTTCTGACCCCAAGAAACAATCACAGAATAAATATCTGCCCTGATTGACTGTTCTTCGACGTCAGTCCAATTACAGACAGACAGTCTGTTGCTTTACATTGCTAAACACCTTACTACACTCACCAGCCCCACTTGCCATTGGAGTTACTGACTTCTCTCCCCTTTCTGGACCCTCAGCTATTGCAATCAAGATCCATCTAGGTAAAGTTTTACCATTAGCAAAGCCTCACACTTTTCACCCACCTTTGTTATTAGTTCTTGTGTGCGTGTGAACACCTATATATGTATATGTGTGTATATTGCTTTTCCCCTAAATAAAACATAAAAACC
>NW_024832671.1:0-1335 GCF_019175285.1 Sceloporus undulatus
TAAAATGTCCAATCCCTTTGCTTCTCTTAGTTTAATTATCCACTCCTCTGTTTTAGGAATTTGGATGCTTTTCCAATACTGTGAGTGACCATCTACAAAATTAGTCTGGAAAATCTTTTAGCTACTTCCTTTTTCTGGTTACATGTCATATTGAGCAAAAAGATCAAAGGGTTTAAAGGTATTTCTTCCTGTAAATGCCATCAAAGAAAATGCCATCAAAGAAAACCATTATCCTGAAACATGGAAACAAGCTAATATGACTTTGATGTTAAAAGAAGATAAAGATGCAACTGAGCTAAAGAGCTATAGGTTAATTTCCTTATTAAATATGGATTATAAACTATTTTCTATGATTTTGGCCCATAGACTCAAAAAAGTTCTTAAACACTGGATTCAAAAGGACAAGTCAGTGATAACATACAAAACATCTGAAATATAATTGAATATTTTCAAAGGTACAACGAAAAAAACACTTATCTTTTTAGAAAAGGCCTTCAATAACATAGGATGGGAAATGTTATTTGTGACACTTGAAAAATGGAAATAGGAGCTTCTTATTTAAGATGGATAAAGGCAATGTATAAAGATCAAAAAGCCAAACTGATTGTTAACTATGAAAAACCAGAGGAATTTAAGATTTCTAAAGGTAAATAGCAAGCTTTCCCACTATCACCCCTTTTGTTCATTCTGATCCTTGAAGCACTGAATAATAGGATAAGATTAGAAAATAAGATCAATGGATTAAAAATTAAAATACATTGAGTTTAAAATGAGAGTCTTCTCAGACGACATTTGTATTCCCTGGAGAACCCAGAAAAGAGCACAAGGCAATTGATGGATGTAATAGTGGGATTGGAATATGATTCAGGACTAAAAGTAAACAGAGACAAAACAACATTCATAACAGAAAATATAGGGAAAAGGAAGAAGAAATACTGGAAGAAATTAGTGAATTTAAAGTGAGAAAGAAAGTTAAATATCTAGGAATAAATGTAGCAAATAAAAACTCATATCCATTTCACAATAACTATGAGACACATGGAAGGAAATCAGAAAAGACCCAGAAAAATGGGGGAAATTACACTTATCGCCATTAGGAAAAATATCACTGATCCAAATGAGTTTCCTTCCTGAAATACTGTTTCTGTTTCAAGCGATATCCATCATCCAGAATGAAAAACCCTTGAATTTATGGCAAAAGGAAATCTCAAAATGTATTTGGAATAAAAAAGAGCCAGGATAAAAATGAAAATACTTTGTGATGACAAAAGTAGAAGAGGACTTTATGATGCTGCTTGTTGTTTAGTTTGGATTAGAGAATGGTTTATGTTAGAG
>NW_024832672.1:0-1335 GCF_019175285.1 Sceloporus undulatus
GGGGGGGGGGGGTCATTGTGGGCGAATTACTGTTTGTCAGCTGAACTTGGGGCTCAGGATCCCTAAGAAGAGGAGGTGCCCAGGCCCTCCAGAATCCCCTCTGAGCCTCCAGGAGAGCAAGACTCAGGGAAGGGACAGTCTGCAAGGGGCTGAGAGCTGCTTGGACCAAACCTTGAGAGCACTTTCCCAAAAGCTGGCCAGGATTGGTTTCAGGGTCTGGCAGGAAGAGAAAGGGACAGACCTCTCAGTCTCTTGAGGTTATTGGCTGGGTTTGCAGAGTACTCCAACAGGAATGTGGATTTCAACAGGTCCTATGAAATGGTTCCTTTGGTCTGATGCCCAGAGAATTACACCACAAGGATTCTACTTTAACTGATATGACACCACTGTAGGGAATCCCTCAGGCTTTGCACATTTGGAAGGGATACTTGGAGTTTTCTGCAAGAACGTTCTAGTGCCGACTAAACTACAAATCCCAGGATCCCGTAAGATGTAGTCTAAACAGATAAAGTGGAATCAAAGGGTTCTTTCACACTACACTGTTACAGCACTATTTCTTTTTTGAGTTTTAATGCCTACATGCTATGAAATGGTGGGATGTGTAATTTGGGAGGCACTAGGTCTCTCTGGCTTGGATTTCTAAATGCCTCTCTCTATGCTGCAGATCCCGCATGGATTGTGGTTAGCTCATCCCCACATGCAAGAACCAGCTTTTGGGGACTGGAAAGTACAGAATGGCCTCTTTGGCCTGTCTCCTTTCCCATCCCAAGGTGGGTTTCTGAGGACAAACCAGTCTTTCTTTTTTGCCTCTGAAGAACATCATAAGCCAGTTCTCCTCCTTCTGCCATAAGCTCACCTTGCGCTAGTCCTACTAAACAGCCAAATAAGCCAAGGGTCCAGAAAAAGTCCAGGAAGCCCTGTATCTCAGAATGGCTTGGAGAGCAGACCAACCATTCCACAGAACCTCACTCTGCTCCTCTGCAATGCCAGGTCGGTCAAAAACAAGACCCACATCATCCAGGACCTCCTCCTGGATGAGGATGCTGACCTGGCCTGCTTCACAGAGACCTGGCTGGGAGAGGATAGCGCAGTCACCTGGGCGCAGGCCCTCCCAGCTGGGTATTCTGTCAGTGAGCAGGTGAGGAGAAGTGGGCGGGGGGGGGCGGAGTGGCTCTGGTTCACAAGAACCACCTGACCTTGACCAGGATACCTGTCCGGAACACAGTCCACTTCGAGTGTATGTATCTCAGCCTGAAGACCAAGGATAGTCTGGGGATTTTGCTAGTCTACCGACCACCCCGTTGTCTAGCAGACTCCCTGACTGAGCTGACACAG
>NW_024832673.1:614-1335 GCF_019175285.1 Sceloporus undulatus
AATTTACTTATACCCCGCTCTTCAACCAAGGCTATCAGAGTGGCTTACAAATTGTTAATTAGACATTTCCCAGATACAAGAGAATATTTGATTATACAACATTTTTGTTGGAGATTTGGGATATCTGCATTGCATATGTAAAGAAAAATAGACACATCTCCCTTTAAACCTCCTGCATCTATTTATAGAAAGGTACACAGGTCCAAATGATTTGTCTTGCTGGGTTTTCATATCTGACATGATTTGGAAATTGTTGTCAAAACTCATTTGTTTGTTTATTGCATCATTCCCTTTACGTGTCTGTTATTTCTCAGTGTTATGTTTATTAATACAGACTGAGAAGGAGAAAAACTGCAATCAAAGAGCATGCATTGTTGTTTTCCAGGTACAAAAGAACAACCAGTAATACCATGATGACCATGTGAACCAGATGTGCCACCTACAACTTGCCCCCAGGAAAACAATGTTCACATCAGGTTCAGAATCTCACCTTCCAACTCTTGCTTTTCCTGCTCCGGCAGGGAGTTTTAATTAAAAAATAGGTGAGATTTCCTTTTCTTTTCGTTTTTTCCCATCCAAAGGTCATGTTAGTTGAGAGATACAAAAGGCCACAAGAGAAGCAGTTCCAAGCCCAAGTTGACTACCTGCTGAATTTAGTCCAGGAATGGAGGAGGAAAAGGATTGTGTGAAAGATAAAAGTGAAGCCAGTTGTGCCAAAAAC
>NW_024832674.1:0-1335 GCF_019175285.1 Sceloporus undulatus
ATGTTGCTGGGTCTGCCTGATGGCTCCCTCTGAGAGAGGAGGAGGAACACAAGGGAGGAGGGAATGTCGGAAACCTGAGAAATTTCAAGAAAGATGTAAATTTGGGAATATGCAAGTAAAATCAGAACAAAAACAACTGCATGTATTGCCTTTTGTTTAGGATAATTATCCCAAAGACTTCACAAGATGTGAGTATCTCCAGAGAACTCTGCAAACATTGTCATTTTATCACATAATAGGGAGACTATTGTAAATAATATTTGTCTTTGCAGGGAGAGGATGAAGAATGTGGACATTGACTTCCCTACTCCAACTAGTAAATGCCAATGCCTGTACATAGAAGAATAGTTTGTATATATGAATATGTGTGCAGACATTTAGTTTTGGGCAGGGAGTAAATTTGCAGGATGATGTGGGGATGGGCCCAAATGAGCTTGTTATTTTCAGAAAATTGAAACTTGAGCTTCTCTCCCAAATCATGCAAGTTCCAGTTCACAGGGGGTTGTCAGATGGCTGGATTATGTTGTGTTTGCACTAGGAGATGGCAGTGGGGAAAGGTCACAGTTGCCACAGCTAGATATCTCCCCCTGCAGGATTTTGCTACTGGTTAGATGGAAGTGAAAGCAAACAAGCTACAGGAATATGTTTACGATTAGTGGATACCCACATAATGCTAAAGAGATGGGAAATCCTGGCAAATTGTATTACTGATTGCTATGATATGATTTATTTGTCGCTTTTCTCCCAATATGGGACCCAAAGTGGCTTACAATATAAGTTAAAACAATGTAACTAAATCAGTTTGTGTTATACAAACATTTAAAAGCATTAAACAATTGATCCAATTAACAATTGATTTAAAAGAATTAAAAACGCACATTACATATTACAAAACAGCACACCCATTCCACATCCTGCTATCCCGCCCAATTAAACAGCTGAAGTTCTGTTTAAATAAGAAGGTCTTTCCCTGCTGGTGAAAGGAGTGCGGAGAAAGATTATTTGGAGAGGCTTAGGCAGTTTGCTTTTGCCCAGTCTGTTGGGAAGGGCAAGATTCTGCCACCTCCTCTACTCTCTTCTCCCTCCTGCTAAGTTGAGTTCAAACTACTTTTCACTTTCAACTCACTTTCCATCAACTGAAGTAAGCTGAGAACCAAAGATGAAAGTGGGAGGAAGAGAGAAAGTGGAGTATTTTAAAGGCAGCTCAAAAGTGGGATGATAGAGCATTAATTGGGACTAACTCTGACAAACTGGGCCATTTAGAGGACAAGTGTCAAGATGATGTTGATGTTGTTGTTGAATGATGATGATGTCACCATTGCTGCCATCACCACA
>NW_024832675.1:0-1335 GCF_019175285.1 Sceloporus undulatus
GCGCGTTCCCTCAGGAATTCTCGCGAGATCTCCGCCGTATTCGCCTGTGCCGCTCTGTCTTTTCTTTCCTTCCTTCCTATTTTCCCGTCAGCCTTTGCGGCCCCCGCTGTGGCCAGACCAGAGGCCAAGGGACAAAATGGCGTCGGCGGCTTCTGCTGCTCCAGCGTCTACAGCTCCTGCTGCTGCCTCCGCCGCCGCCGCTGTCTCGGTGCCGGTGAGTCCGGCGGGGGCGTCGGGTCCTGGGGCTCGCGACCTCTTCGCCGAAGGGCTACTGGAGTTCCTGCGCCCGGCCGTCAGGCAGCTGGACAGCCACGTCCACGCCGTCAGGTGAGAGAGGAAGAGGAGGGAATTGGCCCAGAATGCCTTGCGCCAGGGCTCTAGCATCCGGGGATTTGGGCTTTGGTCATGGTCCCAGACAGAGTCCCAGAATGAGTCCCCAACCCCAGAATCCCACACCGTTCAGACAGGCCTCCGAGCAACTGCAGGGCTTTTAAAGCTAGAGGATTATAATACATATTATTATCATTATTATTATTATTATTATCATCATCATCATTATTAATATATATTATTTTATATTATGCATTATTATATAAAACGTTATAATATATTATTATTTTATATATTATGTTATAACATTAAAAAAATATAAAAATATAAATATAAAAATATATATTGTGTATATAAATATATAATATTATTATATTTATATAATGTAAAATAATATATTATTTATATTATTACATATTATTATTATATATTATTTTTTATTTTATTTTATATTATACATTATTATATATAACGTTATAAAATATACTGTATTATTATTTTATATATAATATAATATATAATATAATATATTTATATACACAATATATATATAATATTATTATATTTATATAATATAAAATAATATATTTATATTATTACATATTACATATTATGTACACACATGTATATTATATATAGTAAATGTTATATATGTAATATATATTATATATTATAATATTATATTATACATAATAATATATAATACAATAGAAAATAATATATAATTTATATATAGATAGATAGATAGATAGATAGTATGTGTGAGAGTTTGTATGTGTGTGTTTTGGACCTTAGTCTGTAGAATCAGTATTTTAGAGAGCTCTTGCAGCACTTTTGAGACTCACTGAAAGAAAGGAATTGGCAGCAGGAGCTTTCCTAGGCTTCAGTCTGCTTCCTGAGATGCATATTATTATTATTATTATTATTAAAATGTAATAATAGTCTGTAAAGTCAACATATACAGAGGTCTTGTAGGACCTTTGAGACTCACTGAATGAAAGGAGT
>NW_024832676.1:0-1335 GCF_019175285.1 Sceloporus undulatus
TTAAACAGAGGCTTGATGGCCATCTGTCGGGGATGCTTTGATTGAGATTTCCTGCATGGCATAATAGGGTTGGACTGGATGACCGTTGTTGTCTCTTCCAACTCTACGATTCTATGATTCTATGAGTATATACATTATAGCCTTCAGAATTCCAAAGCGTAGAGCCATCAATCTGCATTAATCCTACAGTGTAGGTGCAGCTTTATTATCTGTCTTTTACTGCCCTTTGTCCATAAGAGCAAGAAGGGGAATGGCCTCTGCCTGCATTGAGAGCCTTCACTATCATCTTAACTGAGAAGCTCTACAGACCATCCCTAAGGGATGGCCTGCAGTCGCCGCTTTTTCCGATGGATCAGGGCTGTGGCAGGCTCACCCTGTGGCCCTGATCTGGCCTTTCAAGGGTGCGAAAAGGAGCCGCAAAAAGCAGCTCCATTTTGCGCCCTCAAAAGGGCACCATAGCTGCATTGCCACAGCTATGCAGCACTTCTTTGGAGCTGTGTCATGTGGAACAGCACATGGCATCAGGGCATCCTGGGAAGCAGAGTTGGGCTTGCATTGTGAGGACACTATGCCCTGACACCGCCCCTATGCCGGCCTTAATGGCCGGTGTGTACAGGGCCTGAGTAGCATCAGGGGCAGCATGTAGGCCTGTGGCTCCATCACAGAGTGGTTTGAGCACAAGTTTATGACTCTGGAGACCAGGGTTCGGATCCTAACTCAACCGTGAAAGCCACTGAGTGACCGTGGTCAGGCTACACTCTCCCAGCCTCAGAGGATGATCAAGGCAAAGACCCTCTGAAGAAATGTGACAAGAAACCTCCTGATAGGGTTGCCATAAGTCAGAAATGACTTGAAGGCACACAACAACAGTTATTTATTCGTTTATTGTAACCTAAAACATAACATAAATATGACATGACATACAAAATGACATAAGATATATAACAAGAATTCCTTTCATTCTTTCTCTCCTTCCTGAGATATCTATGCTTGGTGGTTATACATATTTTTTGTAATGTTCCTTCCTTATATACACATGATAATAGATAATAATAAAGGCTGTCACTTATATACAAATGATTTTTGGATCTATCTTAAATATATGGATCATCCCAAATTCTGAATAACTATACAACAGCTTCTCTTGCTTAATCCTGAAAACCAACAGTTGACATTTCTCCCAACATGTTACTTAAATATTTCATTTCCAGTTCCCAAATACTGACAAGTTTCCCTAGGCTTTCGGGTTTCATGGCTTTTATATGAGGTAGATGTATTAGATAATGCATTTTCACTTCTGTATGTTTTTAACCTTAATTTTATACTGTTTTAATG
>NW_024832677.1:0-1335 GCF_019175285.1 Sceloporus undulatus
ATGATCTCCGTCTGGGCATGGACAGGGGTAGCGTGTCCCTGTTAGTGCTCTTAGACATCTCAGCAGCTTTCGATACCATAGACCATGGTATCCTTCTGGAGCGCCTGACAGAGTTGGGAATCGGGGGCACTGCGCTCCAGTGGTTCCGATCCTACCTCTCTGGGAGGTTCCAGATGGTGCAGATGGGGGACGTGTGCTCCGACAAGAGGGCCCTGACATCTGGGGTCCCTCAAGGAGCCATTCTGTCTCCCATGCTCTTTAACATTTACATGAAACCGCTGGGAGAGATCATCCGGAGACATGGGGCGCGGGGTTATCAGTACGCTGATGACACCCAAATAGTCTTCTCTATGTGTCCGACTGATGCATTGACTGGGGATGGCATCTCTCCTCTTGTAGCCTGTCTGAAGTCGGTAATGGGCTGGATGAGGGAAAACAGACTCAGTTTGAATCCAGAGAAAACGGAAGTGCTCAGCCTGGCCCAGGGATGGTGGTGGTTCCACCTGTCCTGAATGGGATCACGCTTCCCGTAAAGGACTCTGTTCGAAGTCTGGGGGTGCTCCTTGACTTGTCGCTCCACCTCACATCCCAGGTGGATGCGATGGTCAAGAGCACCTGTTATCAGCTTCGGCTGATACGCCAGCTGCGTCACTACCTGGGCCGGAGGGACCTTGAAACAGTAGTACATGCTCTGGTAACCTCTCGTTTGGATTTCTGCAATGCGCTCTACATGGGGCAACCCTTGTACCATAACCGGAAGCTGCAACTAGTGCAGAATATGGCAGCAAGACTGGTCACTAATACACCCAGGGCCAGTCACATAACACCGGTCTTAAAAGACCTCCATTGGCTGCCTATTCGCTTCCGGGCGCAATACAAGGTGTTGGTTATTACCTATAAAGCTCTAAATGGCTTGGGCCCAGGGTACTTAGAGGACCGCCTCTCTCCATACAATCCGCCCCGCACACTCAGATCAACAGGGCAGCAACTGCTAAGAGTTCCAGAGGCAAGACTAGTCACTACCACCAGGAGAGCTTTTTCCACCTCGGGCCCCACCCTCTGGAACTCGCTGCCCGTCGAGCTTCGCTCGGCTACCTCCCTGGCCCAAATTAAGAAGGGGTTGAAAACACTCTTTCTTGAGCAGGCCTACCCCTGACCCCTCCCTCCTGAATGCCCTCCTCCCCCCTCCGCCAGCATCGGTGAGCTGGCATGAGTTTTTTAATGTTTTTAATGGAATGTTTTAATTGTATTATTGTTTTTACTTTTGTATGTATTTATATTTTGTTGAAAACCGCCTTGATATTTGAAAGGCGGTATATAAATAAAACATTATTA
>NW_024832678.1:0-1334 GCF_019175285.1 Sceloporus undulatus
GTGCATGTGTACGCACACGTATTTAAACACACACACACACACACACACACACACATATATATATATATATATAGAGAGAGAGAGACAGACAGACAGACAGATAGACAGATGCAAGCACATGTACACATATATGTTGGATCATATAGACACACACACACACACACACACATTTATATATAGTCTTCTACTTGTGTACGATTTAAACATAAGCAGACGCATGGAGAAATATGCGGGTACCTATGCATGTACATGGATGCACCTGCACATGTATACACCTCCCACATTCTGGTCAACATCAGCATGTATATATAATTATAATTGTGTATATTTTTACTTCTGGTCATAACAGCATAATTTCCCGCTGCTCTGTGATTACTGTAATTTAAATTTTTATACTTTGTGACAGAGACGTAGCCGGGGGGGGGGGTCCAGGGGGTCCTTCACACTCCCTCCTCCTCCTCCTCCTCCTCCTCCTCCTCCTCCCAGAGCAGAGCCTCCCTCCCTGCGACTTCTTTCCCTTTCTTTCTCCCTCTTTTCCTCTCTTTCTGCTCCTCCAAATCCTCCTCTGCACTTTTGGCAGAAAAAAAAATCTCTGTTCCTGCAGAAGGAGAGGAGAAAGAAGAAGAAGGGAAGGAAGGAAGACAGGAAGGAAGGAAGGAAAAAGGAAGGAACAATAGACAGGAAGGAAGGAACTCTTTCCTTCCACCCCAAACCCACCCCCCACCCTTCCTGTGCAGTCCACACTTTCCCTCCCTCTGGGGGAGATAAAGGCACCCCCTCCTCCAGAATTGGTGCTTTTTTTGAGGGATGGAGGGTCAGGAGGGAGGGCAGGTAATGTCATCGTTCCCTCTGCCTTTCTCCTTCTTCGCTGGGTGGGCTCCTGATGCCTCCAAAGCCAGGGATCATGGGGGAAGGATGGCTGCAGGGCGAAGAAGGCCCAGAGAAGACCAAACAGATTGCCAACACTTTGCAGGGTTTTGGGGGTGGGTGGGAAAAGAGCACACAGACCCCTTTTGCAAGGCAGGACTGGGGGAAAGAGGGCCATTTGGAGGCTGGAAGGGGGCAGGGTTTCCTAGTAAGAGGGCTCCAACCCAGGCAGAAATACAACAACAGCAACAACAATAATAATAATTGGTTTTGGTGATGTTTGTATCCCGTGGAAAAACACAGAGTTTAGGGGAAAATGAAGCTAAAAAACCTATAATTTTGTTGGAACAATATGTTAAACACTAAAACAAGAACTAAAACCTGCTGTGAGGCTTATTCTAGCCTGTAAGCCACACTTTGTAAGTTTATTGGATAAAACCGGGCTTGAAAACTGCAATTCCCAAAAT
>NW_024832679.1:0-1334 GCF_019175285.1 Sceloporus undulatus
AAATACTTTGATTGACAGGTGGCATCTATCTCGTGAGACTGCCATAGTCTTGAGTCAGAGCCCAAGGCATGATGGAAGCTAACTGCAGAGGTCCCTTCATGCTGTTTGGCTCCAGGAGATGACTCACAATCAACATAGTATACAGCTCACATGCGGATTGGTGTGGATTGGAGTTGTGTGTACAAGAGATGGTGAAGTTGAAGGAAGTCAGAGTGGAGAGCTTGCAAATATTTGTATTATTTTGCGAATCAAGAGAGAGAATCTCCAAGGATTTAAATGAAACGAATTGTGTTTCTGATTTTTTTTTAAGTGAAAAGTGGCCAGTGCATTGCCAATATCTATATCTGGATATTTGTTTCCATACTCTGCTATGTTATTCTTGAGCTGCATCTGGGAGTGTCACCCTCAGATTGCACTGTATATTGGCTTGTGAACGCAATAGGAATTCAGAGCCAAGAAGGAACTGAGAGCCAGTGTGCTAATCCTTTGTGTCTGAGATATTTCCACCAAGCACCCATTGAATTTAATTTAGTTTCAAACCATTCTCTCCCCCAGGAATCTTTCTAAAATGATATAAACCTTTTTGAACACTCGGTTCCTGGCCCCAAGAAACAATTACAGTTTAAATATCTGCCCTGACTGGTTGTTCTTTGACGTCAGTCCAATTACAGACAGACAGTCTGTCGGTTTACGTTGCTAAACACCTCACCACACTCGCCAGCTCCACTTGCCATGGAAGTTACTGACTTCTCTCCCCATTTTGGACCCTCAAGAATTACAATTGCAAGATCCACCTAGGTAAAGTTTTACCATTAGGAAAGCGTCACACTATTCATCACTCCCACCTTTGTTACTAGTTCTTGTGTATGTGTGAACACCCATATCTGTATATGCGTGTATATTGCTTTTAACCTAAATAAAACATAAAAAATCTATTTCAATTGCATTTGGAGTTCTCTGTGCTTCCGGGCCGGATATAGTTGAGCTGAATCCCAAGGTAGCTTTTGCCCCAACCAAACTATATGTCTGCTTTCAGCAAAGTACCACGTTCCCCTAAAAGCATAGCACTTGGGAGTGTCCTCCCCAGACTCCAGCATTTTGGATAACAAAGGGCCTCTGGAATCAACCCTGGAGCTAAACAAACTCAGGTTGGAAAAGAAACATTAGAGGAAAAGCAGGTTTGTGTCCCCCTTTCCTCCCTTCATAGATATTACTCATAATTGCTTAATGGAACCCCTAAATATGTCTACAAACAAGGATTTGAGCCAATTCTCAGAAGTTATCTCAAACCAGTTCTTAAAATCTGTCAGGTTCATGGCTGCCTCCCAATCCCT
>NW_024832680.1:0-1334 GCF_019175285.1 Sceloporus undulatus
ACCCCTCCTTAAAACTGCAAATCCCAGAATGCAACAGGAGGCAGCTAGAGCAGTTAAAGTGGAATAGTAGCACTATAAGAGTATAGTGTGATAAACACCAGTGTATCATTTATTGCTGAGTCGAGTCCAAGTTGAGTCAATGAAATGACTTGAGTCCAACTTGAGACCAAGTCAGTTGACTCAAGACTACATCACTGGCAAGGACAGACCATATAGTGCTACTCTCTGTTTTCCATTCCAAAAGAGGGCAAGTTACCATTCCACAAGAGAGTTTCCTGCCATATCCCATGACTGCTGACTTTGTTCAGTAGTCACTGGTGACATACTTTGTTAAATGATTTTTGGAAGTCTAAGCAAACATCCTCTATTGGATCACCCTTGGCTCTTAATTGTTTGCAACAATTGAAATAATCCAGGGCTGAAGGAAGAGATGGAGGGAGAAGAAATGAACAGGGATGGTTTAAAAACAGCTGAAAAGGTGGGAGAGAGAATGAATCAGTACTGTTGGGTATATGTCTTTAGACACTGAGCCTGCTAAGAGAAAACACCTTCAATGAGAAGAATAGCTGCTTAACTTAACTTAACTTGAGAGTATGTATTTTCCCTGGAAGAAGATTAACCATCCATTATGAAGCCAAGCCCTCCCTCCAGTCCATCTGCCTTGGTCCAAGCCTCGGAGGTAGAGAGGAACTGCTGGACCTCTTACCCTTTCCCTCCACCACTCCCTTCTCCTTCTGTGTCATGCCTTTTTAGATTGTAAGCAGGGCAGGGAACCGTCTAATTAAAAAGATTGTATGTACAGCGCTGTGTAAATTTACAGCGCTTCATAAATAAAGGTTAATAATAATAATAATAATAATAATAACAACAACAACAACAACAACAACTTGCTACCAGAAAGCTTTCCTCATAATTCAAGATTTTGGTATTAACTTTAAGAGCACTTCACAGCCAAAGATCAACATATGGCAGAGACCTTCTGTCTCCTTAAGAGTACCCATGCAAGTCAAAATTATGGTGCAGGCCACCCAAAGAAGTAGAGTGATACAGATGGTTTAAATTAAAAATAAAATAAGTAGATAAATCATGGAATTTGGTAAACATTGACCATCTTTTTGAGGGGGGGGGTGTCACCCAACCCTTGTTCTGTTTTAAAAACAAGAGTGCATGTGAAAGAAAAGGAGAATGAGAAAGAAGTCTAAGACAGGAAAGAGAAAAGAGGTGTATTTGCTTTAATGTGTGGTGATAAAGAGCAGACTCAGCACACAAATAGATGTACATTTGCCGTACATGCTTGCTGCTCCTCAGCCCCATATCTTGTTGACCCTTTCAAA
>NW_024832681.1:0-1334 GCF_019175285.1 Sceloporus undulatus
AGCAAAATCTCCCATATCACAGCTAGGTTTGGGGAGACATCACTGAGTTGTCTTCTGTGCATAACTGAAATTAAGCTGTCACATGCGAGCTATTATTTCTAGGCATCTGTAGGAAAAGAGGAATTAAAATAAATACTCTGGTTCAGTAGGTGCTCTGGGTTATCACATATTATTCCATCTCCAACAAGCACAGCTGATGAGCCAATCAAAAAATATCTAGTGCAAGGAAAGAAATACCTGCCATCCCTAGAATTATGAATGAATGAATGAATGAATGAATGAATCTTTATTTGTATACCGCTATTCCTTTGATCACAGCGGTTTACAACAATAGTAAAACATACAAAAGTTACACAGTGAAATAAAAATCCCCCCAAATTAAGACAGTACAGTACAAACAATATAAAAAATCCATCATTCATTTTCAATTAAAACCAGTTAAAAACCAGTAACACGATTGCAGCCAATACAATACAATACACAAGGGAGAGGAATGGGGGAAAGCTTGGCGAAAGAGGTAAGTCTTTAGATTTTTCCTAAAAGACTCCAGGGAGGGGGCTGAGCGGAGCTCGTCAGGCAGAGAGTTCCACATCTGCGGGGCCGAAATAGAGAAAGCCCTATGTGCAGACACCACATACCTCACATTAGGAACTCTCAAAAGTTGTTTCCCGCCCGACCTGAGAGTGCGGGGCGGATTATATGGGGAGAGGCGGTCCTCCAAGTACTCTGGGCCCAAGCTATTTTGGGCTTTATAGGTAAAAACCAACACGTTGTATTGAGCCCGGAAGTAAATTGGCAGCCAATGTAGATCATTCAGTATAGGTGTTATATGGCTGGCCCTGGAGCTACCAGTGACCAGCCTTGCTGCCATATTCTGAACCAACTGTAGCTTTCGAGTTTGGTACAAGGGTTGCCCCATGTAGAGCGCATTACAGAAGTCGAGTCGAGAGGTTACCAGTGCATGTACCACTGTTTCAAGGTCCCCCCGGCCCAGGTAGGGTCGCAGCTGGTGTATCAGCTGAAGCTGATAACAGGCACCTCTAACTGTCGCATCCACCTGGGAAGTCAAGTGAAGCGACGAGTTCAGAAGCAACCCCAGACTGCGGACAGTGTCCTTCACAGGGAGCATGACTCCGTTCAGGACAGGTGGACAGATTTCCATCCCTGGACCAGGGGAGCCTATCACAAGTACTTCCGTTTTCTCTGGATTCAGGCTGAGTCTATTTTCCCTCAGTTTATTATCATGGCTTATGATGTTTACTCTTGGAAACATACTATTAATACATCACTAATAGCACCCAGAAGTAAAATAAAGGCTCTCACCCTTAAACACA
>NW_024832682.1:0-1334 GCF_019175285.1 Sceloporus undulatus
CTCCCCGCCACTGTGGGGTGTCCTTGGGGCTTGAAGCCCCAAGGACACCCCTTTTCAGGCTGCGGGGAAGCGACATTTTGCTGCTTTCCCGCAGCCTGAAAAGCGGCAGATCGGGGCCTCAGTGGCTGCTGGTGTACCGCTGAAGCCCCGATACTCTGGGGAAAGGGGCGGGTCCAGACCGCCCCAAATGGGTGGTCTATAACCCGCCTATAGGTTCTGAGATTCCCAGTTACACAGAAGCTGGTGATCTGACCCAAGCAATAGTAAAGGAAGAGGAAAATCATATTTTGCATGAAAGTATACAGATCAGAGAATCATAGAGTTGGAAGAGACCCCAAGGGCCATCCAGTCCAACCCCCTGCCATGCAGGAACTCTCAATCAAAGCATCCCTGACAGATGATCATCCAGCCTCTGTTTAAAGATTTCCAAGGAGGGAGACCCCACCACTCTCCGAGGAAGTGTGTTCCACTGTTGAACAGTACATTCCAGCAGTAACTGGAATGTTTAGGATAATTTTCAAGCAATAATTATTCTTTTTCAGTATATATTTTCTCTTCTTGCTCCTCTGTTGCCAGACTCATTTGGAGGTGGTTCTGGTACCTCTGAATGCTGTAAGGTAAGGGAGACTGCCACTACTCTGCCAGTTGTTTCTGTTGCTACAATGTTAAAAACAGAATCACATTTTTGTTTTATGACAAGCAGGGAGGGTGCAGAGGTTGCATGTTTCCTGTTTTGTGGCACCAGCCCTTTTAAAAGGCAGCCACTATCTCTGTCAACCTAGTTAGCCAACCTTGTGTGTGTGTATACTACAGCAATGGAATAACTGTTACAGATATCAGTGAGAACTGTTACTGGCCTGTTACAGACTGCCAAAATAAAGCTGCTTTGGGTCACTTTGGAGGTATGCTATTTAAATGATGCATGCATCCTAAGAATTCGGAAGCTGCACCAAAAGCTGCACTCTGGTGCTTAGGAATGGAGTGTGGCTTTGGTGCGACCTACGGACTCTTAGGACCCATGCATCATTTAAACAGCATACCTCCAAAGAGACCAAAAGCAGCTTTATTTTGGCAGTCTGTAACAGGCCACTGTGATTTTAAAATATCTGAGATTCAAAACTGTGATTTTCTGTGATTTCTGTGATTTTCTGTGATTTCTGTGATCTGTACACTACGAGTGATACTGCTGCTACTGAAGCTCAAGAGAGCAGAATGAATCACAGTCACTGAAAAAGTAGCAGTTCTGTGAAAATCACAGTTTGGAGCTCAAGAACAGAAGGAATCACAGTCACTGAAAAAGTAGCAGTTCTGTGAAAATCACAGTTTGGAGCTCA
>NW_024832683.1:0-1334 GCF_019175285.1 Sceloporus undulatus
TTTTTTTTTTACATCTGTTATCAATCTTTCAATTTATTTGGGGAGATTCTATTTTCCTTGATCAGAACATTTCCTTTTCATTTTTAACATAGAATTTGTTTTGGGGGAAGCAGCATTTTTCTCTTGCAGACAGCTCTGATTGAAAGCTGTTTTCCTAGGGTTTCTTTATTCTGTAGTTTATTTTCTCCTGGTGAGGCTAAATATCTCACGAAACTACTAATCCCAGAATTCTATAGCACTGAGACATGGCAACTGAAGTGGTGTCAAACTGCATTATTTCTGCAGTGCAGATGCAGCCACAGACCTCACAACTTTATTTCACTTCATTTTATGTTCTATTGCTCCCCAAACTAATTTTCCCATCTAAATTTTCCCTGACCAATCTTCCTCAGTCTTCATCAGAGTTTTCAGTAACCTGCCCATTAGAACAAGGAGCTTTACATTTTTCTTCCGCACATTTTAAGCTGAACTGATAAATAGGTAGGAACATGATAAGCTTTAACTAGAGGGTTTGTGGACGATTAGAAACTAAAATAGTATTTTACAAAGGGGCTAACAGGGGTCCTGTTTGCACGGGTCAAATACAATGGCCTTCCCCCATCCTCTTAGTGGGAAGACTGGATGATGCATGGCCCAAAGCCTGGTACTGAACAGACTAAATGATGGTCAGCCCATTTAGCAACAGAACTAGAATCCTCTTCCCATGGATTTTAAAAAGTCCCCAGTTGCTACAGCTCTACCCAGAAGATCTGGAGTCCTGGGTTGCAATACTGGGCAGCCCATTTGAAATGTATACCACTCTGCCACCTAGTATGTCTGTCACTGCTTCCAGTCAGAATGAGGTGCCCAGTCATACAGTTGAGGCTGGGCATAGGTTTGCCATTCGTCAGGAGCTCCAAACCGGGACAAATGTAGGACAAAATTTTCAAATGTAGGACACTTTTTTTGTGTCCTACATTTGAATAGGAGCCTCACTGAGGGTAGGCTTTCCCTCCCAGCCTGTGCCCTGGCCTCGCTGCGAAGGCAGTGGCAGCGGAGCCCAAGTGGGTAGGGAATCCTCCCTTCAGGGAGGCTTTCCCTCCCGGCCTGGGCCCCAGCCTTGCGGCTGCGGTGGCGGAGCCCAAGCGGGGAGGGAATCCTCCCCTCAGCCCGGGGGCAGGGGAAATCCCAGAGGCGGGGCCAAACTGGGGCGGGACCTTGCGGACCTGCCCAAAACTGGGAAAGTCCCGCCCACAGGAGGGATATGGCAACCCTAGCTGGGCACCTTGTTCTGACCTCAGAGTGAAGGGACATGCAGTGTGCCAGATGTACCAGGCTACTCAGCAGGATCCATG
>NW_024832684.1:0-1334 GCF_019175285.1 Sceloporus undulatus
GGGGTTTTAATGTACTGTTTGGATTGAAGTGGTCAGTTCTGGCTTAAACACTGAATTTCTATGTGTTCTCAATAAAGTTCTTTATTGTTTCAACACACTTTGATGCACAGAATTTCTGAATTTGCCCAAAAATTACCCTTTCTTCTCTCCTCAATCCTCAGATCCATTCCCAGCCATAAGAACAGCACAGACACACAGACACAAACATACAGGATACACAGAGAGAGCTATATTTCCAAAGCAGAGCCTTCCTTTCCTGCCTTTCCCTCCTGAGTCCAGCACTGCATCTTGGCCTCCATCGCGGTCTCCTCAAAGGAAGAAAGGAGGGAAGGGAGGGGAGGCCACTGAACCCCGGGAGCATACCTTCCTTTCCTACAATGGCCGCCATCGGAATCAGAAGCAGCATCTAGGCCCTGGCAATCCCTGTGCATGCTGAGGAGGGACTTTTGGGACTATATGTGCCTGCACAGTCTCAGCCCCAGAAGCCATTGCTGCCTTCACAGTCTGTTCTGAGGGAGGGAGGGAAGTGGGGAGAGCCCTTGTCCATTCAGAGGAATGGCTGGAGGGGGGAAGCCCCTCTTCTCCCCCCAAAGAAAGGCAGGGGTCCTGCAAGGCCTCCTCTCCCTCTTTCCTTCCCTGCCCAGTCCTTGGGGGATTCCTTGGGTCCCTGGTACTTGGGGAGTTATTATGAGAAATGAAGGCCAGTGGGACCCTTGGAGAGAGGCATGGCCATGGAGGGGAGGGGGATCCAAAGGTAAAAAGGTCTTTGAACCCCCTCCCTCGTGGAAAGTGGGGCCGAGGAGAGATCCTCTCTTCTGATGCCTCATTTGGGGAAGAGTTTTGTGCCAAATAGAAAGCATCGCACAGGATAGGATTCAATAGCATTTTTCTTGGGGGGGGGTTGCTCTGGAGTCCTGGGGGAGGGGGCTCTGTGGGGGGGAGAGAAGAGCCAAAATCCTCTTGGCCAAAGCCAAGAGGAGGGAGACGGAGGGACCTCAAAACTCTGGCAATCCCCTGTCAACCTGGGAAATAGGCTTAGAGGCCCACAGGATCCAGATTGGGCACCCTCCCTCACATACTTCACAACAACCCTGCAGAGGAGGACCAACAGAGAGACCCACAGCCCCAGAAACATTCCTCCCCAGTTCTGGGAGCATACTGAAAGGGCTTTTGACCCCCTTGAAGAGATATTATTATTATTATTATTATTATTATTATTATTATTATTCCGCCTTTTCTCAAAGGAATCAAAGAGGATTACAGTAATAAAATAAAATACAATTTAAGAAATACAATTAAAATTCCAAACCCCCAACCCTTCTCCCAATTATAAA
>NW_024832685.1:0-1334 GCF_019175285.1 Sceloporus undulatus
ATTATTATTATTATTATTATTATTATTATTATTATTATTATTAGGTAACTGCTGGTTTTAATTCCCTCAGACTAGTCAACCTTATGGCGCAACCCTGTCTGTTCCTTTGTAAATGAAATAACATCCAGGAAGACACAGGTTCATAAAAGCACTTTCTTTCACTGTAAACAGCAGCAGAGACCATAACAGCTTTAGCAGGCTTTCTTCAACTGCCATTTTACCTCAGGAACCGTGGCAGAGGAAAGGGGCCTGTGGCTATTTGCCTGGCCTTCCCTGACAGAGAGAGGCCCGCTCCTCCACAGAACATCCCTTCCTCTTGGTCCTTAACACACACTTGTGAATAAGGCGCAGCGGCAGGGTCTTCATGGGCCAAATCTCTTAACAGGGAGCTGGTCAGAACCTAATATTTCTGTGTGGGGTTTTTTCGCACCGTGAGGCCAAGTTCTGGGAGAGTTTGTTCCTGACGTTTCGCCAGCAGCATCTGTGAGGAGGAATGTGTTCATCTCAAGATGGCAGCAGCCGCAGATGCTGCCTGCGAAACGCCAGGAATAAACTCTTCCAGAACTTGGCCTCACGGTGCGAAAAACCCACAAGAACCTATGGAAGCCTTGGCTTGACATTGGCAACCCATCCTCTTTTCAGATAGAAATCGATAAATGGACCCGCTTCCTCGGGGATAAGTCACTGGAGAAGTGGCGCATATATCTCTGAGGCTTGGAGAGGAAATGGTCGATCAAATATAAAATAAGATTGCACATAAAAAGTAGTAAACACTAAATAGGGGATATAGTTACGCCTCGAAATAATGGGGTAGGAAAGAATTACAGAACATGGTTGTTCAATACTCTTATTAGCAGTCTATTGTTTAGGAAGTCCTGGTGGCGCAGGGGTTCAATGCTGCCTGTCCTGCAGCCACTCACTCAAAAACCACAAGGCTGTGAGTTCAAGACCAGCAAAGGGGCTCAAGCTCGACTCAGGCTTGCCTCCTTCCCAGGAGGGAGCTAAAATGAGTCCCCAGACTGTTGGGGGCAAATTAGCTTACGGTTGTAAACCACTTGGACACTGCTTAGGTGGGATGAAGCGGTAGATAAATGAAGCTGTTTCTTTGTTTAGGAAGAATTAGAATAAATGGGATAGAATAGGTTTAATTGGTGACCCTTCACCATTTTAGTCGCTCTCCTTTGGACACATGGCTCCAGTTTCTCAATGTTAGCTTTGGCCCAGCTTTCCAGTCTATTCAGGTCATTTTGAATCTTGAGCCTGTCCTCTGGAGTATTAGCTATTCCCCCTAATTTGGTGTCATCTGCAAATTTGATAAGTATGCTCCCAATTCT
>NW_024832686.1:0-1334 GCF_019175285.1 Sceloporus undulatus
GAAATGAACAAGGTCTGGTTATAAATTCTCCAACAGACACCCTTTTCACACATTGCACACACAAGAAACGACCAACATCTTAGTTCTGCTTTATATCACATTTAAAAATACCCATTGCATTAAGCAAAGACCCTTGTGGTCTCTTCCAACTCTATGATTCTATGACCCTGCTTTGCTCCTAAGATCATATGGGATCTGATGCTTTTAGGGCATTTAGGCCTAATGCTACAGTACATAATGACAAATTATTCTAATTTGGTGTGAGCCTCTGTGTACTCTATGCCAGGGTGTGGAAACAGCAACCCTTGGGTCACATGCAGCCCCTCAAGATGGGTTTTGAGACTCCCAACCCCAATATCTCTCCTTTTTGCAAGAAAAGTAAGAGCAGGAAAGCAGTTGTCTTCTGGTTTACTTCCTGATTGAAGAAAGGTTTCCCAAGGGCCTAAAGCAGCCTAGGGAAGCCCCAAAACATGGCCAAATTGTTCCCACAATCCTCTAGGTTTGTTTCTTTTTTAATGGGGGTGGGGAGTGGGAAAACATGTTGCACCAAGGTTCAAATGAGCCGTGCCAAACTCCAGAAGTTGCCCACAGAAACCAAAAAAAAAAAAAAAAAAAAATCACTTTCCTTACCAGTGGGCAGCATTGGCTGCACTGCCAGCCAAACAAAAGTCCAAACTTTTGTACAGTGGCTTCAAAAAAAAGTATAGCACCTGCCTATCTGGTTGCTCTTCTGTATTCTGATCTCAAACTGTTTATGGCTCCCAAGGATAATGTGAATAAGTAAGTAAACGGACAGCATTTAATACTTCTCCTTCACCATCACTCCACATTCTCTCCATGGCAATACAGAGAAGGCACAGTAGGACCCACTCACTCCTTTGCCCTATCCCCCTGAATTTTTGTTTTTCAAAAGGGCTCATAAACATCTTCTATCAAACTAAGACAGCCTGACAACCCTCAACATCCCTGAGCCAGCACAGACTGTGTCTTTTCTAAATAACTTCTGAAATACTATGTTTTTTTAAAAAAACTTACATTCATCTGTGTCACTCCACTCTTCATTTTCTTCCTCTTAATCCACTTCAAGATCTGAATTAATAATGCACAGTGTGCAGAAATCAATCTGAAGGATATTTGTTATTCTTCCAGCCAAAAGAGTTCATCTGTAAATCAATACATAAAAAATTATCTAAAATTTTCTTTTTAAAAAATATTAGGGGAGAAAACAGCTACAAACTGATGCAACACAAGTCTCCTATTTAATCTAGCACCAGCACCTGACAAGACTTTTCTCAGTCAAAAATCAAAATTATTTTCTTGGCAATCAATTATTC
>NW_024832687.1:0-617 GCF_019175285.1 Sceloporus undulatus
TGCCACAATAAACTACAATTCCCAGGATTCCATAGAACTGAGCCCTGGCAGTCCAAGCAATGTGTTTTGGACACAGAGATCCTCCAAATGAATCCAGTCCCTAGCTTTTATATCTCTCACACACACTGCAGGAATAATAACCCACTTTGAGACTGCTTTAACTCAGTGCTAGGGAATCCTGGGAATGCTAGTGTTTGGGAGACATTGAGACTTCTCTGCCAGTGATGGCTCTGAGACCACAATAGACTACAATTCCCAGGATTCCCCAGCACTGAGCAATCTCAAACTGGACCATTTCCTCAGTGTGGATGCACCTGGGGAGGAATTCTGGGCATTGCAGTTCAACTACGTTTGGAGGGTTATGGGACTCCCTGTCAGAGATATCTCTGGGGCCACAATGTACTACAATTCCCAGCATTCCCCAGCACTAACCCAGGACAGTTAAGTCACTCTCAAACTGGATCATTTCCTCAGTGTGGATGCAGCTTTGGTGAGGAACTCTGGGCATTTCCGTCCAGCATTGTTTTATTTCTGCAGTGTATTTTGGACCAGAGACAAGGTGACCAGGCATCCTTGTCTCTGGTCCAAAATACACTGCAGAAATAAAACAATGCTGG
>NW_024832687.1:717-1334 GCF_019175285.1 Sceloporus undulatus
TGCCACAATAAACTACAATTCCCAGGATTCCATAGAACTGAGCCCTGGCAGTCCAAGCAATGTGTTTTGGACACAGAGATCCTCCAAATGAATCCAGTCCCTAGCTTTTATATCTCTCACACACACTGCAGGAATAATAACCCACTTTGAGACTGCTTTAACTCAGTGCTAGGGAATCCTGGGAATGCTAGTGTTTGGGAGACATTGAGACTTCTCTGCCAGTGATGGCTCTGAGACCACAATAGACTACAATTCCCAGGATTCCCCAGCACTGAGCAATCTCAAACTGGACCATTTCCTCAGTGTGGATGCACCTGGGGAGGAATTCTGGGCATTGCAGTTCAACTACGTTTGGAGGGTTATGGGACTCCCTGTCAGAGATATCTCTGGGGCCACAATGTACTACAATTCCCAGCATTCCCCAGCACTAACCCAGGACAGTTAAGTCACTCTCAAACTGGATCATTTCCTCAGTGTGGATGCAGCTTTGGTGAGGAACTCTGGGCATTTCCGTCCAGCATTGTTTTATTTCTGCAGTGTATTTTGGACCAGAGACAAGGTGACCAGGCATCCTTGTCTCTGGTCCAAAATACACTGCAGAAATAAAACAATGCTGG
>NW_024832688.1:0-1334 GCF_019175285.1 Sceloporus undulatus
ATCTGCCCACTAGTAAAGAAATCCTTCTTCAATGGAGAGAGATGGATCAGATGGACCCTGGGGCTTCCTTCCAGCTCTGTGAGCCTATTCTACTTCTCCTTATTCCCTCCCAAAACTGGGAACATGCCGCACACAGGGTTCATGTTTGATCAGATCCTATGCATGCAAAGTAATGTATTTAATAGATAACAATGTTCAAGTGTTTGTATATTTAGAAATTTACAGCCCAACAAACTTTTATAAAGTAAACATGTTATATATATTGTTTATAATAGTATATATGTGGTTCCTTATCTATATGTATAATCTAATTATAGCATACTATTATATAGTTTTACATGATTTCTACTCTATCCATGTGTTTTATTAAATCTTATGTGTTTGATTGAAATTAATTTCTCTCATTCTCCAAAAATCCAACTAAACATCCACTCTTGGGCTGCTGTAACATACAGAGGCCGCTAGATGGTGCTAGCCTCCAAACAAAGTCCATGCTTTAGACGAGCTTCTTCTCTGTTTCCTTTTCATAAACAGCAGCTTGACTTACAATTACAAGGGACTTTAGAGCTGCTTTGTGCTGGGCCACTGTTCCTCCACATTCCCCAAATGGTCTTGCAGGAAGCGTCCTTTCTCCTCTTTTTCTTCCTCCTTCCACATTCCCTACTCATCGTCTTCCCTTTTGAAGAGCTACTCCCTCTTTTCACCCCACCTTCCTTTCCAGCCTATATCTGCTCGGCTCTGGGCCCACAACAAACTCCAGCTCCCAGAATTCCATAGCTTTGAGCCATAAAGAGTTAAAGGAGTGCCAAACTGGGTTATGTCTCCAGTGTGGATGCAGCCACAGTCGTCTGACTCCTGAATGGCAGAGGAACCAGTCTGGTTCATACAGCTCTGTGTCTGTTTTCATCTTAGAGCTGGAAGGCCATCTAATCCAACCCCCTTCTGCCATGCAGGAATTGACACCACAGAAAAACACTCCAGAAAGACCACAGACTTGTAGTAGCATAGAATTA
The DNA here is from genome assembly GCF_019175285.1 of Sceloporus undulatus. NCBI lineage: Eukaryota > Metazoa > Chordata > Lepidosauria > Squamata > Phrynosomatidae > Sceloporus > Sceloporus undulatus. The sequence goes on from NW_024832688.1 coordinate 1,014, forward strand.
TAGAGCTGGAGGAGACCTCAAGGGTTGCCCGGTCCAACCCCCTTCTGCCATGCAGGAAGACACAGTCAAAGCAACACCTCCAAAGAAGGAGAGTCCACTACCACCCAAAAAGGATAGTGGGACCTTGCAGCCTCTTTGAGACTAACAAAGGGAGAAGGAGCTTTCCTGGACCTTAATTCTTCCTCAGGGGCAGCAGAGTCAAGTCTAGGGAAGCTCATGACACCAACCCCTTTTTATCTCTCAGTTTAGAACAGGGGTAGGCAACACTTTTGAGCCGGGGGCCGGGTTGCTGTCCCTCAGACAACTGGGGGGCCAAAGCCA
>NW_024832689.1:0-1334 GCF_019175285.1 Sceloporus undulatus
CCCCCCTGCAACCTATTTGACCAGCATCAGTTGCATGGTATGACGGTCCATTCTGCTGACCATCAGAGCATAGGTGAATGATGTTTCTGTCAGATTTTATTTTTTGGGGAGGGGGTGTCAGGCCAGGAGTGTGGGGTTGCCATTTGTTCCAAAAAACCTGGAAATTTCCATATTGAAGGGAATAAAGAAAATGTCCTGGCCAGCTGGGCTGGTTGAAGCAGTAAATACCGGATTTCTCCTTTGTCGCAGGCCAATGAGTAGGGTAAAATCTGGCAGTGGCAAATGTGCAAGAAGACTGGTGGGAGTCTTATCCTGCCCTGCAGGCTCTGGTGGCTAATGCACATGGTTAAGAGTTCTGCTTTGTTCTTCCACTCCCTCTCCCCTTTCCCTGACAGGCTGAGAATAGGGATGCCATATCCCAGCGGCCCCTGGGACAATCCTGCTTTTGGGGCCACCGGGCCCACCCCGGCCTGGTTTGCCTTAAATCCCAGCTTTGGTCCCAGGCCCAGCCTCTGGGCCGGGTGCGCTCACTCGGCCATTGTCGTGGCTGCTAACGCGGCTGGCTGGCCATGCATCACCTCCTTCTCCTCCTCCTCCTCCATGGCTGCACTGCCCTCTGTCTCTTCCGCTCCTCCTCCTCCTCTTGCGCAGCTGCTGCGCCACCCCCCCGCGGCACTTGCCCAAGCCGCGGCCAGCAGCAGCTTGCGCTCGCCCCTCTTGCCCGCTTGCACATGGGGCTTAAAGGGCAGCGCTCGTCCCCTAAACCTTCTGGCCAATGGCAGACGAGCAGGGGCTGGCCTAGTTTCCAGCCCCAGTTTGCCATTGGCCAGTGTCAGGAGCTTTGGAAGAGGAGGAGGAGGAGCAGGAGGACCGAGAGCCGGGGAAGGGACCCTGTTGTGGGAAGAGGCAGGATGGAGAGTTTCTAATAACTGATTTATAAAATATATGTTCAGAACCATAAAAACAGAGGGACAAAACCCATGAATTTTTCAAGTCAGAAGGGCCTTGCCTTCTTGTGATGTATTTCCTCCGCCGATCTGCTCTTTATCCTGAGTGCGCTTGGCCACTTCTGAAGTGGCTGTAAAAGTGCCCAGCATTTATTCTCTTTCTCTCCTGGCATATTCTCTGGGCCAGGGGGAGGGAAACGTTTTTTATTTTATTTTATTTTTGAATATATACAACCCAGCCTTGGTTTCTTATTTTTATTTTATTTTTGTTATTAAATATATACAACCCAGCCTTCTGGTGGTGATATTGATATTGATATCAAAGTGTGTTTTTGGTGTATTTTTTGTGCTTTCCCTTGACCAAGTACACACTTCTGAGAAGTACAG
>NW_024832690.1:0-1334 GCF_019175285.1 Sceloporus undulatus
TGTTATTATACTATTACTATATAGTATGATGTTTTATTTGTATTTTAGCAGAAGGAGGGAGGGCTAGGAGATTGGGATCCAGTTACTACTGTTTTTAAATGTTATATTGGACTGTTGTTACCCACCTATATCCTCAAAGGGGAAAGGTGGGATATAAATATATTATTATTATATAATGTTTAAATATTTGAAAGGATGTCATACTGAGGAGACTAGTGCATAGAACAATGGATGCAAGCTACAGGAAAAGAGATTCCAACTCAGCTTTAGGAAGAACTTCCTAGCAGTAAGGGCTGTTTGACAGTGGAATACACTGTCTCAGAGTGTGTTGAAGTCTTCTTGTTTGGAGTTCTTAAACAGAGACTGGATAGGCATCTGTCAGGGTACTTTGATTGTATATTCCTGCATGGCAGCGAGTTGAACATGATTGTCCTTGTGGTCTCTATGGTTCCATGGCCCCATTCCCACTGGCGGTTTTGCTCTGGAAGGAACTGGGCAGATTCGGGGGGGGGGGGGCCTCCCGAATCTCTCTGTAAGCAAGTGCTCACTACAAATCAGGGGCATTTTAACCCGAATACCCTCTTGGGGAAATCCGGGTTTAACATGAAGCCGCCTGCTGTCAATCAAGCGATCATCATAGGTGACATTTGCAGCACTCATTGAGGCATCGGAAGTATGCTTTCCCCCTTCCTTTTTTTTAAAAAAAAGCCAGGCACAAAATGCACTAAAATGTGTACATTTTGTCAGATTTAACAACCTCTTTTGTGTGTGTGTGTTGTGGGCATTTGGGTCAGTGCAGGTTATGATCTGCCCTTGGCCCCATTTTCAACCCCAAAATGCAAGCTAATGCGTCCTGTATCCCCAGCTCCTTGCCACCCCAGAATGCCTCTTACACATGTAATAATAATAGTAACAATAATAATAATAAATTCCTCACCTCGGAAATGCCAGAAAAGGATGTGATTGCCATGCATTCTTTTTTGCTTTCAAAAGCAGTTCAGGGCTACCCCTGAATTCCTTAGAGACAGTAGCAAAAGAATGTATCTTGTCAATTTGCCAAATTGACAAGAGCAACTTTGTAACATTCGAATTGTAGCATTCATTCGCAAAGGGAAAAAAAGTCTTGCCCTTTGCAACATTTCCCCTTTGCTGGAAGTGAGCAAATGAAAGGGAAAGGGAACAAGCAGCTAGCCACATTCTATCCATCTATATATCTGCCTCAAGCAAAAAACATGCACATTTTTTGTCAAAAATAATTTTAAAAAATATTAAAAGGGGAGGGGGAGGTGCCTGATGTGAGCTCCGTTCATGCCCTGCCTTTGACCTGAACTGAA
>NW_024832691.1:0-1334 GCF_019175285.1 Sceloporus undulatus
CCCCCCCCCCCGGCAGCCCCTCAAAATGTAAGAAAAATGTAGGACAGGATGTACAGTACGACAAAATGTAGAACAAATTGTAGGATGTTCAAAAATGGAGAACACAACCAACTAAAAGCCAAAAACAGTAATAAAAAACAATATAAATTCATGTTTCTCAGTCATGCTGAAAATGGAGAACATTTTGACATTCTTCCTGGATAGGAGGTTGGGATATAGCTTTGTGTTTTGGACTACGAGGAACCTCCTGAGAGTAAGGGCTGTTTGACAGTGGAACACACTCCTTCCTCAGAGATTGTGGTGGAGTCTCCTGCTTTGGAGGCTGTCTTTAAGCAGAGGCTGGATGGCCATCTGTCAAACTGGGGCTGTTTGATGGAGAGTTCCTGCATTGCAGAAGAAGGGGATGGACTGGATCTGGGCCCTTGCAGTCTCTTGCAACTCTAGGATTCTATGACTCTGGAGACCAGCATTTGATGAAAATCTGATTCTCTCCAACAGAGAATGCTAAATATCTTACACGGGGCACGTGTTGATGACGTGGCTCATGAGCCATGTCCAAATGGTGCGGCACACAAGGGATGTCACAGCGCTTGTCACACTGTCTCAGCCTTAAGGGAAGGTGAAGACAAATCCCCTCTGGACAAATCTTCCAAGAGAACCATTGGGCAAGTCACACTCTCTCAGCCTCAGAGGATGGCAAAGTCAAACCCTCTCTGAACAAACCTCCCAAGAAAACCTCTTGAAGGCACACACTTGCACACACCCAAGTCACCAAAGGCAGGCTCTCTGAATAAACCAAGAAAGCCCACTAGGCAAGGAAGTCACACACTCTCAGCCTCATGGAAAGGCTGGCTAAGGCACACTCTCTGAACAAACCAGGATGTTTTGAAATTCCACATGGACAGAAATGTAGGACGTGCCCTGGATAAAGGAGGATGTCTGGTCACCCTGGTAAAATGGAGGACGTTTGGACATTGCTCCTGGACAGGGCTGAAATGTAGGCTGTGTCCTGAATAAAGGAGAACGTGTGGTCATCTACCAAAAATGGAAGACATTTTGACATTCCTCGTGGCCAGAAGGTTGAAACATAGGACACATCCTAGAAAAGGAGGACATCTGCTCATCTTACAAAAAATAGAGGACGTTTTGAAATTCCTTCTGGGCAGAAGTCTGAAATATAGGATGTGTCCTATAAAAGTAGGCCAGAAAAGAGTTAAGCCTTGAGCTCTGGGCCCCACAACGTACTCTAACTTCCAGGATTCCATAGCCTTGAGCCAGAAAAGAGCCAAGCCTGGATATCTGGACCCCAGAACATACTCCAACTCCCAGAATTC
>NW_024832692.1:0-1334 GCF_019175285.1 Sceloporus undulatus
ACAGAGCTCCGCGGGCTCTTATCTTCTCTGCTGCTGCCTGTGACGTCACTTGGAACACTCGCTCCAGGCCTTGCTCTCCGCCGCCCTCTGCTGGCTGCACTTAGGCTCTGCACCCTCCGAAGACACCAAAGGGAAACAACAGCGAAGAAAATCAGATCATCAGGCCTTTCCATCTATAGGACCCTCTATGTGGCAAATGAAGGAGCTGAACTGGAGGGCCATTGGGGGTCCCTTCCATCTCTAGGGCTCTATGTATTCCTGCATGGCAGAAGGAGGGGATAGACTGGAGGGCCCTTGGGGGTCCCTTCCATCTACAGGACCCTCTGTATTCCTGCATGGCAGAAGGAGGGGCTGGACTGGAGGGACCTTGGGGGTCCCTTCCATCTCTAGGGCTCTATGTATTCCTGCATGGCAGAAGAGGGGGCTGGACTGGATGGCCCTTGGAGGTCCCTTCCATCTCCTGGGCTCTATGTATAGTAGACATGTATACATATTGCCAACAGAATGCCATGTGTAGTGCAACTTTTAAACATGGGTATACTGTATACTACAAACAGAATTCATAATAGGCTCAGTCGTGCCTTTTGAGGAGAACGATGTGAATGTCAGCCATCGTGAAGGAGGCCCAGGTGGGCTCCTGAACAGAGTACAGTATCTTGTGAACAATCTCCTGGCTCTTTTGCCATACAAGAAGGGAACTGGAAAGGTAGAAGCACCTGGAAACCAATATCCTGTGCCTCTTGTTCAGTTCATCCTAGTGGCAAGGTGAAAGGATAGTATCCATGGCAATGACAAAACGGGATTGAATGTATATATAGAAACTGATAGCAAAGGTCCTGTGATGCAATATGAACAGCCAGCTAGGAATTAGAATAACAGACAGACGTCACCCACCGGATGTGGAACTATTAGCAAACATCTACCCTTGAGACATCGAGAGGTTTACTCTTACTAATCCTAATAATAATGCATATTGCTGTGTACCTTCAAGTCATTTCTGACTTATGGTGACCCTAAGACCAAGCTATCACGGATTTTTCTTGGCAAGATTTGTTGCCTTTGCCTTCCTCTGAGGCTGAGAGAGTGTGACTTGTCCAAGGTAACATGGGGGAAAGTGTGCGAATGAAGAACAGAAGTCACAGCAAGACTTAGGAAGATATTCAGAATCCTAGAGGTCTTTGACCATCATTCTTTACATTATTTTTGCAAGGCGTTGGGTTCCTTTTTTTCAGACTATATTACCTATAACTCTCCAGCCAGATTCTGAAAGTATTTTAGGGCTTGCAATGCCAAAAAGTGACACATTTCATGTTCTCAGCACATTGCCATCTCTC
>NW_024832693.1:0-1334 GCF_019175285.1 Sceloporus undulatus
GGTATCTGCTTGGGTTTGGTCCCAGGACCACTTGTGGATACCAAAGTCTATGGATGCTAAGTCCCATTATATACCATGGGGTACTATTATTATCATTATCATTATCATTATTACTAAAACAGTAGGCCCTTGGTATTTGCTGGGGTTTGGTCCCAGAACCCTCAAGGATCCCCAAATCCATGGGTGCTCAAATCCCATTAAATACAGTGGCATAGTAAAATGGTGTCCCTTATATAAAATGGCAAAAATCAAGGTTTGCTTTTTGGGAATTTATATATACACTCGTCCCTCCACATTTGCAGCTTTGACTTTTGCAGCTTTGATTATTCATGGATTTGATTAATATGTTCTCTCTAGGAATATTTAGGTCCTCCTGTGCAACTCTATGGTCAACTTTAACTAAATGTTGCACTGAAAGACCTAGAGAGTCTAGAGAGGACACTCTACTAGGCCTTTGTAGCTCCTCCAACACAGTTCTGTGGTCAGTGTCTGTCGAACGTTGACCACAGAGTTGTGCCAGAAGACCTAAAGATGCCTAGAGAGGTGTCCTCTCTGGTAAAAACATGGTGTTTTTGTCATTTGTAGTTTTTCCACATTCATGGGGGTCCTGTGCCTCTAACTGCAGTGAATGTGGAGGAACAAGTGTGTGTGTGTGTGTGTGTGTGTGTGTGTGTGTGTGTATCTTTTCAAGCCGTAGATAGTTGAATACAGAGATAAGGAATCAATGGATATGGAGGGCAAACTGTATTAGAAAATATTGGAGAAATTTCATTTCCATCTGCAGTATATATTGCTGCATCTTGTGGCAAGGAGTTCCATATTTCACCTCATGCAATTGGCAGCTCCTTGCCTTCCGAGACATTCTGGAGAGCATTATGATTTATGATTCACTTTTTATTTACAGGGACGAATTGCCTCTAACCTAGTTCTCTAGGAGACAGACAAATGGTATCAAACAATATTTTATATTGTTTGGATTAAACATCGAGTGGAGAACTGGGAAAGAATGTGGACAAGCTGGAAGAGATTCCAGGAGAGACCGAAAGGAAATACTGGGTCCCAGAGGCAAGCAGTGCGAGGAAACATTTGAAAGCGTTTATTTATTTCTATTTATTTCATTAAGTCACTTATTTTGCAAAGCAAGACTGCAAGCCCTTGTAAGAGTTTGCAATCTTGCATGGAAAAAGGTCATTCAGTAAATACCCTTTTCAATACAACTGATCTTTCCCCAGAGTCCCCAGTCTATCTATCTTTTCCCCACTGTCCCAGTCTTTCAGGGTTCCCACTGTATCACATCACAAGGTCCCCACTGTATCTATCTTCAAAGATAGATA
>NW_024832694.1:0-1334 GCF_019175285.1 Sceloporus undulatus
TTCAAAAACAAAGCCGTTCTGCATGAATGGGATTCATTCCAGTGTAAAAAAGGACAGCTTGGCCTTCCATATCCGAGGATTCTGCGTCCACAACCATCTATGGCTTGAAAAGATTCAAAACATATACATTTCAAAAAGTCAACATCGATTTTGCTGTTTTATATAAGGGACACCATCTTACTGTGCCATTGTGTTTAATGGGACTGGAACATCCATGGATTTTGGTATTCATGGGGGCCATGGAAGCAAAACCCAGCGGATACCAAGGGCCCACTGTATCTGCAAAGTGTCCTTGAGTAAAAATGATTTCTAAATCCAGACTTCATAAACAAAAACTAGAAATATTTCATTGGGGGACTTAATTTATGACTGTTTACACTCCTTGGGTGAGGGAGGGGGGACCATATGAAGAAAGGGGATTCATCCTGAGGACAAAAAGTAGAAGGGGGGTGACTTGAGAGCAACTGTAGTGCAGTTGAGGGATGGACTATAACTCCCAAGAGACCAGCGTTCAAATCCCCCTCAAGCCATTGAAACCACTGCGTGACCTTGGGAAAGTTATAATGGCAAATCTCCTATGAATCCATAACTTGCAATAGGTCCACCATAAGATGGAGGGAACGTGAAAGCATGCGACACAAAAGAGTGATGGACGTCACAATATGGCTGATATGTATATTTTGAGATTTGCACTTATTTGTTTGAAGATATCAAGCTTGAATCCCATTCTTAGAAGTGAAATGAGCCTGGGTTGAGGGATCATGGAGAGGGGTGTATACAAAGCACCCTGTCCTGGCCTACTCTCTCTGACCACATAAGGAAGGAGGGAAGGGATGGGTGGTGGTGAAAGAATGGGAAAATGAACCAAATAGACCACAAGTTGAATATGAGTCAACAGTGTCAGGGTTTTAGGAAGGGGGGGGGGTCCAGACTAAGTGCCACCATTATAATGGGGCTTGGGTGCGGCGGCACAGCAGCACACACCATTCATTTTTCTAATGGAAGGGGGGGCCGGACCCCCAGAACCCCCCCCCTTGGCTACGTCCCTGACAGTGTGATGCGGCATGTAAAAAGGCCAATGCGATTTTAGGCTGCATCAAAAGAAGTATAGTGTCTAGATCAAGAGAAGTAATAGTGCCACTCTATTCTGCTTTGGTCAGGCCTCATCTGGAGTACTAAGTCTAGTTCTGGGCACCACAATTCAAGAAGGATGCTGACAAGCTAGAGCTTGCCCAGAGGAAGGCAACCAAAATGGTTTTTAAACAGAGGCTGGATAGCCATCTGTCGGGGATGCTTTGATTGTGTATTCCTGCATGGCAAAAGAGGGTGGTCCT
>NW_024832695.1:0-1334 GCF_019175285.1 Sceloporus undulatus
GGCTGCCACTTTTCGGCGGTCTGTAACCCGCCATAATGAGATATCTTGGAGATGGGTCCGAAGTCTGAACATGACATTTATTTGTTTCATATAAACCCTATACACACAGCCTGTAGGTATTTTATACATATTTCAAATGATTTTGCAAAAGAAATATAATTTGTGTACACTAAACCATCAGAAAGCAAAGATACTACCTCAGCCACCATGTGGACAATTTTGTATTTTGGAATTCTGGATAAGGGATATTCAACCTGTAATGATTTCATTTATGAAAAAAAGGCACCTGTCACTGTAAAACAAAACACAGCAGTGTAACATGCAACACAAAGTGGCAATTTGGTTAACATGGCTTCTGAATCTCCTGTAATAATCTGATACTTCACTAAGGGCATTAGACCACCAACAAAAACTCTTTCAGTTCTACTGATTTCAATCAGAAGGTTAAGAATGTGCTTCAAAATGCTTTAGCTAGATCATACCACTCTCATATGAGATCACCTATAACAACACTGTGTTGTTTTCTTCAAGATATCGGGCAACAGAAAACAAATTCTTACTTCTGTGTTTGTATAGTATGTATTCCATGAAGACCGAAGAGATTCTTGTCCTCCAATATCCCACATAAGAAAACGTGTATTATTTACTACAATTTCCTCTACATTGCTTCCTATAGTTGGGGAGGTATGAACGACTTCATTCATAGAACTGCAAAAGAAAAACCATAAGGATAATGCATTTCTGTCTCCCTCACCATTTACTGCAAGTATTAATTATAATCAACTATCTGGAAGCTGACAAAATAATCTGTTAACAATTTGTACCTAAAGTATTATTTTTAACAGTACAGTACAAAATATGACCTAGTGTATTCCTACATACAAACACAACACTCCACCACAATTTGCTTTTACTATACACAAATGCTGGTACGTACCAGCTATATCTGGAAGTGTTAAGGCAGGAGTGGGAATCCCACAGTCCATCCATATCTGGGCTGGTTTTCTATGTGCAATACTATCTACTACTACTTACTATCTGAAACATGGACCAGAAGAGAGCTGAACCACACAGCTCTGCTAATCACAAATTTAGGCTCTGATTAACACTAATACTACCAATCTCTGAAAGGATGTAAAGCTTACAGAAAATAAATTGCTTATGTTCACTAGTAATAATGATATGGGACACCTGAATGGTAACATCTAATAATAGTAGACATATCAATATGTTCCCTTTGATTAAAAAAAAGACTATATACTATGTGGCTAGTGGATTTAAATAGGAAGGAAAGAGGTTGCATAGTGTAGCAATAGCTAGGCTTGTATCATGGG
>NW_024832696.1:0-1334 GCF_019175285.1 Sceloporus undulatus
CTTCATTGCCTGCTGTCTGTTCACCCTCACTCCTTTGGGGACAGAGACCAACGTATATCATCTCCCTTCCTTCCTCCATGCATTCTCTTTTATGCTGCCATCCCTTCCTCTATGGGTCTATATTTGTCTCTATAGAGCCTGACAACTGGTCCTGCAAAGCCACTGGTTCCCTTCTCTCTACTCTGTTAAATTCTATCTCTACTCAGTTGACTGGTTTTTAATTAATCCCCTTTGGTTGAGGTCCCACAGAACTGCAGCAGCTTATGCTGGAAAATATTTGTAAAAATTTCATATGATCATACACTTTTTAAAAAAGGAATTTGTTCTATTAGTGATGGTGGATTTTCTCATAACAGCTGAAGACCTGTTGGAAAGCTCTTTGGCATCCAATGAAAGCAGGAAAGAAAAACCCAAAGTAGCCATGTGGTCCCTAAGTTTAAAAAAACACCATACAAGCCCAAAATTAAAGACAACTCATATCTTTTATTTTGACTATTAAAATGTTACAGTAGTGTAACCTAAAAGGATGTTTTCTGAGCGATAAACCATTCTGGAGTACATTCAAGTTAACAGGAACAGACTACACAAACAAACTGACCGAACTCTTCCTTGTTAACATTTTAATTCTGAGTGTGAGCTTTGACTAGGCCTACACTTCCCTGAAATAACTTGAAGTGGTCATGTCAGGCGGAAGATTTCCATGTGTCATTTTCCTTTCTCTAACTTTTACATGTGTTGTACAATACAGTGCGCTCGCACCATACGCGGGCGTGCCATACGCTGCCTTGAGCATACGCGCACAAGCCACGGCGCGCGCGGGGCAGAAGGGGTGGCGCGTCCCATTCAATTGAATGGGTGCGTACGCCCGCGCCGCCACGTACAAGCCCCATTGTTTCCAATGGGGCTCGAGCATAGGCGGAATTCGCCTTACGCGGAGGGATCCGGAACGGATCCCCCGTGTAAGGCGAGGACGCACTGTATATGTTGGTAAGGTGGTAAGTAAGTAAATGATTGAAAACAGACAGAGAGGTAGAAGTAACCATAGCAATATCAAGTACATTTCTATACCACTTTTCAGTGAACTAACACTCCAAGAATCCATAGGATGGATCTAAAGCACTTAAAATGGGGTCAAACAGCATTATTTCTACAGTGCACTCCTTGTTTGAGATAGTACAGGGCTCCCCGGGTTACGAAATTAATTCGTTCCGCGGCGCCATTCGTAACCCGAAAAGCATTCGCAAGCCGAAGCCCCATAGGCGCTAATAGCGAAAGCCGCGATTTGGTGCGAAAAAGCGCCGAAAAGCACCAAAAATTTTTTCGTAACCCGAAAT
>NW_024832697.1:0-1334 GCF_019175285.1 Sceloporus undulatus
GGAGTAAAGAGCTTTGATTAAAAGTATTCAGAGGAAAGAACACAAATAGAAAGATAAAATCATAAGAGTTTATCACACACGGTGTTTCCGTTACCCAAACATCATCAAATGGTGCAGAAGCATTAACAGTGTGATCATGCTGCAGGTGCTTCTAAAGTGGAACGGAAGCGTTAGCACCATGGAATCGCCATGGAGTCTTCAGGGAAGCAGCCCTTATTATTAATCCATTAATAATAAGAAAAGGACTTCTCCGCCGACGATTCCATGGTGATAACTCTTCTGTTCCACTTTAGAAACGCCAGGCATGATCACACTGGTGATGCTTGCACCCCATTTTGATGATATTTGGGTAAAGAAAGAGTGACGTTTGGTGCTCCATGTGATAAACACCATAGAAACACAGAGTTGGAAGAGACCACAAGGACCATTCAGTCCAACCCCTTGCCATGCAGGAACATACAATTAAAGCACTCTTGATAGATGGCCATCCATTTATGAACTATTTCCCCACTAGGGTTTCGACTGCTCTACTATCTCCATTAGAAGAAGAAATTTCTCCACTAGAAGAAAGTCAATATGTTGAAAGGAATGGAGGACTGTGCAACCTGCTCTTCCCCCAACATACCCTGAGTCTGGAGCAGGCTGGGGAGCAGTGAGATAGAAGAGAGCAGTGAGATACAATCATGCCCCTGCTTCTCCATAAAGCATATGAGCAGTCTAAAGAAATGTAAAGATGTTTACATTTTGGGGAGAGAAAAAGAGAGTTTTCTCAGTGAGAAAGGGTATCCTTACCAAAAATTTGCATTAAAAAAGGCCAACATTTGCAACTTTTATTTATTTCTATAGTTTGGGACTTGGGAGGTTTTTGTTCACAAAACTTGGCTTTTGCACAAAAAAGACCATTTTGTGGAGAAAATGCAATCTTTTGTGCAAAACATGCTATTTTCTGTGCCAGAATGGTCTCTTTGCACAAATCCAACAGTTGTAAATAAATGCAAGAATAAAAACCTTTGAAATTAAATCATTCTTGCACATGAGAACAAATTAATGTAATGATTTGCACATAATGCAGAGGGGAATTACATTACAAAATCCATGAGTCAGACTTTGGATTCTTTCTCTTCTGCTTGTATCATTTTTCTGGATCAAATGCCAACCATTTACCTCTCAGGGTGTTTGTTGTTGAGTGCCTTGAAGTTGTTTCTGACTTACGGTAACCCTAAGGCAAAGCTATCATTGGATTTTATTGGCAATATTTGTTCAAAGGAGGTTTTTCTTTGCCTTCCTCTGAGGCTGAGAGAGTGTGACTTGCTCAAGTTCACCCAGTCAGTTTC
>NW_024832698.1:0-1334 GCF_019175285.1 Sceloporus undulatus
TTTGATGTGTCTTTTTAACAAGATTACTTTTTATAGATTTACTGGAGATTTCCAAACAACCGTGAGCAGGCAGAGGGAGTCTTGGATCGCTTTTCAGGGAGAGAATGAAGCTGTCCCTTTTTCCGTTAACCCTCCCCGCCCCCCTTCCATTGTGTATTGTTTTCGGATGCAAGCGATGACTTTGTCTTAGCGGGTTAGGCAGATGGGAGTATGGTATTCAGTCCTGGAAAAGCAGGCGAGGGGAGGGAGGGAAGCGTGCGGAGGGGGGTATTAATGTCATAGAAAAAAGGCTGTCTCCAGAGGGGTTAGAACTGAGCCAGCTGCCAATTTGTCAACTTGCCAGCTTGCAATTAATTAGCACTAAATGGCAGAACATAACCCTCTCCTGGTTTGATAAGGAAAGACAATTCATTCAGTGGCAAGGAATGCACCTAAAAAGCCAAAGCGGTGGAATGGCAAAAATAGGGAGATGGGAGGGCAAGTCCCAGCATGCTTGGTTGTGCTTGAGGATGGGGAAAGTGTGGTCCTCTTGGACTTTAGTACCCATCACCCCCCACTGGCTATGCTGGTGGGAGTTGTAGTCCAACATCTAGACACATTCTCCTCCACTCTTACTATAGTTGGAAGCATCACCCCATTGGAAAGGACATGAGCAGTTGAGCTTTTTTCATGAGTACCCAAAGCATTTTATTCCTGTCTGACAGCATGAAACTGCCCTTTGTAATATTTGGGAGCAGGGGTCAAGAGCAATGTATTTTGTGGGGAAAGAATGTCTTTCTCCTACCTACCTCAGCTGACAGGTACACAAATCCCATGGATTCGGGACCTACAAAACTGGCCGGTCCTGACATTGGCAGATGACCATGCGGTGCAAAGTTTTTGTTGGTACAACTTCTCTCACTCTGATTTGATGCAGAAATGTTTGGCTGCAGTAGAAGCTGTTTGTACAGACACAGCCTTTTGTTTCAGGTCTCTTTTGGATTCTGAATCTAGTGCAAAACATGGTATCCAGGCCAAACCATTCTGCTGTGTGACACAGAGAATGAGATGGCTCCGGATCCCACCCCATATAAGCAATCAAGCTTGTGAACCTTCCTTCAGCAGTGGCAATGGAGCAACGTTCTCCACAATGTCCACAACCAAATTTAGAGTGTGCAGGACACACACACATTTCTCTCCTCCATCAGAGGAGACTCAAGAAAAGGGCTTGGCTAGGTTGCCGGAAGGGTTGTGGCACTTGCGGTCCAAAATGGTAATATTTCCAAGCTCTGCTCAGAAGATGGTTGCTGCCCCAGAGCCTTAGGTTAGTCCCTCCCTAGCATTCTAAATCAGAA
>NW_024832699.1:0-1334 GCF_019175285.1 Sceloporus undulatus
TCAAGGAGGAGTGAAGCTGGCTTGGGAACATCGCTCTTCAAGGTGAGGCTGTCTGGGAGAAGGGAAGGGAAGTATACACAACCATGGTATCTATGCACCCTCCGCTTGTGTTGCTTTAGCTTGGGAATTGGGGGCTGGTTTAGGGAGAGGTTGAGCAAGTTCCTTTGGACTTCAGACTTTGCAAAAAGGTGTTAATGGGTGTTTCTGCCTGGATTTGTCAATAAAGCTTCTTTTGTTTGAAATGAGTATGATTTTTTGAGCACAGGACTGACTCCAGATCTCACATTGCAACTTCAGGCTGATGCCCCTTGTCTGAGAGATTGAGACTGTCCCATTGTGACCTCCATCTGCTGCTCCTTACCTGAAGGATTGAGACAGGACTGTTGTGATTCACCCTGAGGTTCCTTGCCTGAAAGACTGAGAAGGGACTATTATGACTTCAGACTCGTGCTCCTTACCTGAAGCATTGAGACTGGCCCACTGTGACTTCAGGCTGATGCTACTTGCCTGAAAGATTGAGACAGGACTATTGTGACTTCAGGCTGATGCTTCTTTCCTGAAAGACTGAGAATGGCTCATTGTGACCTCAGGCTGATTCTTGTTGCCTGAGAGATTGAGGTGGGCCCATTGTGACTTCAGGTTGGTCCTCCTTACCTGAAAGAATGGGACTGGCCCACTGCGATCTCAGACTGATGCTCCTTATCTGAAGGACTGACACTAATTCATTGTGACTTTGGGCTGATGTTCCTTCCCTGAAGGATTAAGATGGGCTTATTGACTTCAGGCAGGTGTTCATTACCTGAAGGATTGAGCCTGGCCCATAGCGACCTCAGGGTTATGATCCTTGCCTGAAGGATTGAGTCTCCCTCAAGGCAGATGTTCCTTACCTGAAGCATTGAGACTGTCTCATTGTGATCTCAGCCTGAGGCACCTTTCCTGAAAGATTATGACGGGACTATTATGATTTCAGACTGATGCTCCTTGCCTGAAGGATTGAGACAGGACTATTGTGATCCTTACCTGAAGCATTGAGACTGTCCTATTGTGATCTCAGAATCATAGAATCATAGTTTAAAGAGAGATCAGAAAGAGGACGTGAAATCTCAATTGAAGACAGAATTAAGAGAAATCAAACTATCTCTGGAGGAAGTCGCTAAAGAAATAAGTCAAGTTACCACAAGAATTGACAAATTGGAAGAAAAGTCTCAAATATTAGAAGAAAAATCTGCTTTTTTAATTCAACAACAGGAAATGCAACTGGATGCTAAAGCATTGGATGATTTAAAGCAAAGGGAAAACTCATTGAAAATAAGAGGACTAAAGGAAATCCAACA
>NW_024832700.1:0-1334 GCF_019175285.1 Sceloporus undulatus
TGAGCTGCTTTTTGCTGACGATGCTGCCCTTGTTGCCCATACGGAAGCAGCTCTGCAGCGCTTAACATCTTGTTTTGCAACAGTTGCAGAGCTCTTTGGGCTGGAAGTCAGTCTGAAGAAAACGGAAGTTCTCTACCAGCCGGCACATCAGGAAGAACACTACCATCCTCACATCACCGTAGTCACATCTGTGCTTAAGTCCGTCCAGCAGTTCACCTACCTGGGAAGCATCATCTCCTCAGATGCCAAGATTGATAAAGAGATCGATCACAGACTAGCAAAGGCATATAGTGCATTCAGAAGGTTTCATAAAAGAGTCTGGAGTAACAAACACTTGAGACAAAGCACAAAAATCAGTGTGTATAGAGCCATTGTACTGTCTATTCTCCTTTATGGGGCTGAAATATAGGTCACCTATCGCCAACACCTACGACTCCTTGAACGCTTTCATCAGCACTGTTTACGCACAATTCTAAATATACACTGGACTGACTATGTGACAAATGTTGCTGTCCTTGAGCAAGCAGGGATCACCAGCATTGAGGCCATGCTATTGAGGACGCAGCTGCGCTGGGCAGGATATGTTTCTAGGATGAAGAACCATTGCCTTCCAAAAAATAGTATTCTACGGTGAACTTGCCACGGGTCAGCGTAAGAGGAGGGGCACAAAGAAGAGATACAAGGACTCCCTGAAACAACATCTCAGGCTTGGTCAAATTGATCACCAACAATGGTCCGCCCTGGCCTCGCATCAGGAGGCATGGAGACGCACTATCCACGATGCTGCAGCCTTTTCCAAAAGCTCACGGCGAATGAGTCTCGAAGAGAAACAACAACGCACAAAGAACCACAACCCGGAAAGATCACCCAAGGAGACTTTCTGCTGTGCTTTCTGCAACCGGACCTGTTTGTCCTGGAGTGGCCTTTTTAGTCACCAACGCACTTGTACAAAGCGCGGGATGAGTCCTTCCTGAATATCAGCAACTATAGCAACGCAAAACAAATTCAGCAGTACTAACCAGTGCACAATCTACTATCTCAGCAATAATCTAGAAAAGCAGTACTCACAAATAGAACTTAGTTTTGGGTGGTTTGAAGAAATCATAAGGTGGAGCCATTATAGCTGTTGTAGATATGACACCACTGATGAGATAGTCCCCTGGCTTATAATAATTCAGTGGGGCCTGTAGATCGTTTGCTATGTTTGATGGGCATTTTGCCTTCATTGCCCCACAGAAAACCTGAGACAGCAAGAACATAAAGAGCAAGAGAAGCATCATTCCAGTTTGCCTGTCACAAATACCATTTCCAGAGCCCTTAATAAAAAGAGGCCC
>NW_024832701.1:0-1334 GCF_019175285.1 Sceloporus undulatus
GCCAAGATCGGGGATAGGTAAGTATACAGATTTTCGTTGATATTTTCAGGTAGACCTCTCAACTTTAAACAGTTTTCCCTTTGCTTGACCTGGAGCCTGAAGATGAGTTCTTGATCCTCTTTATGTTCTTTAGACAATGTGTCTACTTTTGTTTCTACCTTTCTCACCTCTACTTCCAATTTCTTTACTTTCCCCAATATTGCCGCAAATTCACCATCTATCTTGTCCAATCTCGTTTTTATCTCCCCTAGTTCCAATTGGAATTCTTTTTTCATCTCATCTCTAGATTTAAGAATTTCTTGATTAGTCTCTTGCTGCAACTTTTTCATTATTTCTATAAGGGATTCATTGTGATCTGAAGTCTTTGCGAGCCCCTCTAAAGAGGGTCTTCTTTGTACCGCAGATGCCGCTTGTGTCTGCGATGTGTGTTTCCTTGTCACCATTGACATCCTTTTTTCCTTATCCCCACTAGTCTTAAACAAACAAAATAGGGAGTTTAGATAGTTCCCGATAGCAGGTTCTTATTTGAAAAATTTCCCCCCTTCCAAATAGTTTGACGGAGGGATGTTACCTTCCAGGGTCCTTTAATCAGCTACTCATAAATAGAGTTTCACAAGTCACAGTCTCTCAGAGCTTCGCAATGCTGCATAGAAATATAAATAAGAGCACAAATTGAATGTAGGAGAAACCAACCTGAGGAAATGACCCAGCTAATGCAAACAAACCAGCAGTTTGAGATCCCTACACCTAGAGTTAACCTAAGCTCACATCTACCATGTGTCTTAACAGATCTTCCTCACTTTGATCTTTTGGTTCTATCTCAATCTCCACTTACAATAACCTCTAGGATATTTAAGTATATGACCAATTTAGGTTCAAGTAAACAAAAAAAAAAGGAAATTAATTAAAGAGAGGGTGGTTAGGGTGCACCAGCAATCACAATATTAATAGTAGTTTGAAAGATTCAACTCCTTATTATGAATTGTTACACTTTTACCATCTAGACTTACATTCCTTCTCTTATTTTAGGTTGAAACTATAATCTACATACCAGTAGACCTTCTTTGTAACAAGTTATCCAAATGTAAATAAATTGTAATTCTCTTACCCCCAAATGAGTACAGTAGATACAATATTACTTTAAAACAAAGCAGTACTTTCTATTTTAAATATTACAGTTGTTTAATTCACAAATCCGACTTTAGTTTAACTCCCTTCTTAGATAATTAGTAAAGATTTATTCAACACAATTCTTCCCTCTCCCAGAGTCCCCTCTCAATCTTTGACTGGTAAGCTGGTCGCCATTTTAGGTGTTCCCCTGTCTTCTTTCCTCA
>NW_024832702.1:0-1334 GCF_019175285.1 Sceloporus undulatus
TAGCTTTCGGCAACAGATGTATTTGCTCTGTTGTTGTTGTTGTTGTTGTTGTTTTTATTACGCTTTATTTATATAGTGTTGTACATTTACACTGTAAAATATTTACTCTGCGAAATATGCTTTCTACATCCGACTTGTGAATGATTGTTTTCGTTAAAAACAGACCCGGGTTTTTCCCACTACATCTAAGATGGAATGGGAAAAGTCTATTGAAGTTAACATGGGCTTGCAATCTGAACCTGGGAAAAAAACTGAAGCAGCATCCACCATTGCTTCCACAACATGAGTTCGGTTCTGATCCAAAATCTGAGAAACATCCATGTTCCAACTGTTGTGGAAAATATGAAAGAGCAAGACAGGAAAAGCAAGGTCTCATGAGCCATATCAAACATTATACAAGACTTCTTTAGCAAGCCTTCGTTTGACTTGAAATCTGAAGACGATGGAAACGGTAGTAAACACACCTGTGATTGTTGCAGCCAGGTTACGGAGGTTCAGAGGGAGACTGAAGACCTATCTTGGCATGTAGTTCATCTGCAGGAAGTACTTTGAGATTTTCTGAACAAGGAAGGCCCTTAAGTGAAAGAAGTCAGCACCTAGTGTGCCACATCGGACTCTGAGAAAGTATGGCAGTGATCTGTCCTGGGAGTCCCCCTCCAAACGTCTCATTAACCGATTAGTTGTGTTGTTCTGCTTTTGGTTATTCAACGCTGCTAGCTTATTTGTTTTTCATTAAAACAACAACAGACCATGGTTTTTATGGGTTGGCAGGTTTTAGTGCTTTATTTGATAATGTTAAACCCACAAGTGGAAGTGAGAAAGGATCTTTTCCTCCTCTCTTCTCTCTACCTCCCTGGATTATTTAATTTACAGAATGGACATACAGATGCATTCATAGAATCATTGGAGTTGGAAGAGACCACAAGGGCCATCCAGTCCAATCCCATGCCATGCAGGAAATCTAAATCAGAGCATCCTTGACAGATGGCCATCCAGCCTCTGTTTAAAGACATCCAACGAGGTAGATTCCACTAAACTCTGAGGGAGTTTGTTCCACTTTCGAACAGCTCTTACTGTCAGAAAGTTCCTCCTAATGTTGAACTGGAATCTCTTTTACTGTAGTTTGAATCCGTTGTTCCGGGTCCTGTTCTCTGGAGCAGCAGAAAACAAGCTTGCTCCCTCCTCAACATGACATCCCTTCAAATTTTTAAACAGGGCGATCATATCACCTCTTAACCTTCTTTTCTCCAGGCTAAACATCCCCAGCTCCCTGAGTCGTTCCTCATAGGGCATGGTTTCCAGACCTTTCACCATTTTTGTCACCCTCCTTTGGA
>NW_024832703.1:0-1334 GCF_019175285.1 Sceloporus undulatus
GCCGCTTGCGTCACTGTTACGACACGCTTTGTTACGATTGGTCGGCGCGGCGGCGGGGCTTGCGCTGATTGGTTGCGCTGACTTGGTTGACGTCAAACTGTGGAAGGGAGGGGGAAATGTAGGGTTATTTCCCTAGCCCCGCCCCTTTTCGCAACACTGGCATTCTAGACTGTGCCTTTTTCCTATTCGTCGGTTTGCCTCGCTCTACCGTTGCTATGGTAACGAGGCCTACCTAAAGGGCCTCAAGGAGATGATCCACGGGTTGCCATATTTTAGCTTCTAAAACACATGTACAGTATCTAATAAAGTGGGTTTTTAAATAAGGACAAACACAGGTTCGGTTTATTTCATTAGCGCTTCATTAGCACAGGTTTATTTCATTAGTGCTTAAAAAGAACGCCTTTGGCCTGGTTCTCTTCTTCGCTTCGCTTTCAAAGGCGGTCCGGTGCCAACCCTTGAAGACGCCGACTGCGCCGTCGAACCTCTTCTGGCTCCTCTCTGTATACCACTTGGATGCAAGCAGGATAAAATCTATTGTTCAAGGGAGTCACTTGTACCGCTTCAGTGTGGCGAAGTACAGGCCTTATCTCCCTGGACATAATTGGATCAGTCCCCACGTCTCTAGGTCTCATACCATTGCTTGCGGCAGGCTGAGAAGCTGGCATCACTGCAGGTATGGCATTTCTTGCGGGAGGCTGTTGATTAGTCCCTGCTATTTGGGAAGGTCCTGGAATCACTGGAGGTATATTTCCTGCGGGAGGCTGTGGATTAATCCCTCCTCTCGGGGTCGCTGGCATTTCAGATCTTCTGTAACGGCTGAAGAACCACGAGATAATTGTGGCATAAAGACAGGCCAAGAAAAAATACCAGAGAGTCCCAGGATCCTCATATACAGGGCAAACACATGGCCTTCCTTTTGTCCCATTTGAAATTATCAGTGCTGAATCCATATTAAAAAGAAGCTATCCCATCTCACCATTCACCAAGTTTGCTCTTGAGGTGGCAATCCCCTGCTTTCCAAGATGTCACTGGTCTTATTCCTGCCTGTGCACTTGCATTTATAATACCACAGACATTATGACAATACTACTATATCATAATGTGATTGGCCACACAGGGACAATTGCAGCTTTAAAGAAGAAAAATAATCCTGTTTGAAACCGCTTTAACTGCCTTAATTCTAGGGAATCCTGGAATTTGTAGTTTATTGTGGTGCCAGAGTTCTCTGACAGAGAAGGCTGAATGTCTCACAAAACTACATTTCCCAGAATTCCCTAACAAAATGAAACACTATTACTTCTCTTGATCTAGACACAATTATCAGATTATTCTAA
>NW_024832704.1:0-1334 GCF_019175285.1 Sceloporus undulatus
TTTCATCATGTTAATATTTCATCATGTTAATATTGTCAAGTGTTAGCTTCAGTTACTATGTCACTAAATTAGCATGTGTCATCATCCTAATAGTGAACGTGAGAAACTGAGAAATGCACTACTTATTCTACGAAAATCTTGGTATGAGTTTTTAAGAGGTAGTATTTTATAGTGGTTTCAGTACTGGACTAGAACTGTGGAGGACCAGGGTTCATTTCCCCTCTTGGCTGTGGAAATCCACTGGTGACCTTGGGGAAAGCATACCTTCTCAGCCTCAGAAAAAGACAATAGCAAACCCTCTCTGATCAAATCTTGGGAAGAAAAACACTGTGATAGGTTCACTTTAAGCTGAAAATGACTTGAAGGCACACAAGCAGTAACAATGAGCTTTAAACAAGAAACATTTGCCATATTTAGTAGTGTGACAGAGAAGAAAATTTTTAAAATGTTCCAGCGGGACCTGAAAATTCACCAGCGTCTGTGTTTTATGATATTCAGGGGAAACCCTTCTATGCTGGTGAAACACTAGATAGACCATTGTCAACAGAACACTCTGCAAATCAAACCATCATTTGGCTTTCCGATATAATAACCGGGAAGGGCAAACCAACTCAAAATCAGAGATTGGAAGAGTTTTGTACTGAATTTCTCAGAACTCCTCAACCAGCATGGGTATTGAAGGGCAAGCAAATAGAAATTTTGGCTGAGCATTGAGTAACACTCTAAAGTAGACTTAGGGAGCCAGAGAGACCTGCAGAAAAGGCAAAAGGATAGGAAAATCCTGCTGCAAGACCCACTGGATGTTTGTTTTTTTAAAGAGTAAAGAACAATGGGGAGAACTGACCTACATATAATGGTAACTACATGAAAGTTGTCTGAAACAGCAGTTGCTTGGTGCTGTGCCATATTTTCAGGTTGCTAGTAAATAGCTGTGATAGCAAACTACAGGCATTATACAGATGACCAAATACTAGAAACAGGAAAATTAGCAATCAACGATGGCAATCTGGAAATGTAAAAGAGATGGACTGCTTTGTTAATTTATGAAATGGCTTTTTTCCAGAACATTGTGAGAAAAGGGGAAATGAACTTAAATGAACTTCTTCAGAGACACCAGGATCCAGTTGTCAGATACTGCAATGAGATGATGCCATCCAAAAAAGGTCTGATAGGGTGGTACTGATTTTGGTTTGATTGGAGTAGGAGAAGAGTGATGGCGGTGGTAGGTTTTGCCCTTGGCTATACATTGTTTTTTATGTGATGTCTTTTTACCATAGTAAAATTTATTTCAAAAGTACACAAGCTGACGTGGCTCGCTGGCCTAAATCCTACAG
>NW_024832705.1:0-746 GCF_019175285.1 Sceloporus undulatus
CAGAAAAGGCAAAGGATGCTCAACCTGAGAAAAGTGGAGCAGAGCACTGAATAGGGGAAATTCAGCAGAGAATAAGTATGCTATTTGCATACTGAGTTAAAATTTGATTGAGATTTCCTGCATGGCAGGGGGTTGGACTGGATGGCCCTTGTGGTCTCTTCCAACTCTACAATTCTATGATTCTATGTTCGTTATGTAAAATGGCAAAATCAAGGTTTGCTTTTTGGAATCTATATATAAATAACATCTCATAGGGCATCTCATAGGGCAGCTAACATTATACTGTTAGCCCTCCATACCCACAGATTTTTTTATCCACGGATTCAACTATCAATGCTTGAATATATATATATATATATATATAGATAGATAGATAGATAGATAGACACACACACACACACAGAGCTACCCATGACTTGAATATACCTGTCAAAATTTGCTTTCTACAAAGGTACAAGAGCCATGACTTGTTTTGTTTTTTACCTGGCAGTCTACTTGCAACCCAGAGAAGTGGCTGGGCTATAGTAAGAACAGCTAAAGTCCAGATGTGGGTCACAACTCATGCGCAGTGAAGAAAAACCACAGTCCCTTGACCAAGTACACACTTCTGAGAAGTACAGTTGAACCCAAAGGCAAGTACATTTCTGCCATCTGTCTAGGAATAATGCCAAAATGTCCTCCATTTTGATCATGCCTAAAAAAACATGCATTTATATTAACATTTTTTAAAAAACCCTCAATTTTTT
>NW_024832705.1:846-1333 GCF_019175285.1 Sceloporus undulatus
TGCCAAAATGTCCTCCATTTTGATCATGCCTAAAAAACATGCATTTATATTAACATTTTTTAAAAACCCTCAATTTTTTTGCGCGTCCTCCATTTTTTAAAAAATGTGTCCTACATTTGAAAATGTTGCCCTACATTTGTCCCAGTTTGGAGGTCCTGACTTATGGCAACCCTACTAACAGTGCAAGATATGAAGCCTTCTATATCCACAAATTTGTTATCAATCGATTCAAGCATCCATGGCTTGAAAATATTTTTTTAAAAAATATATAAATTCCAAAAAGCAAACCTTGATTTTGCCATTTTATATAAGGGACACCATTTTACTATGCTACTATAGTTAATGTGACTTGAGCATCCAGATTTTGATATCTACAAAAGGTCCAGGAACCAAACCCCAGTGGATACCAAGGGCCCAATGTATTGTATATATCAACTAATTAATCATAATCCCTACACATTGACTTTCTGCTAGAACAGCCAGTATA
>NW_024832706.1:0-1333 GCF_019175285.1 Sceloporus undulatus
GTTGAGAAACTGGAGCATGTCCAAAGGAGGGCGACTAAAATGGTGAAGGGTCTGGAAACCATGCCCTATGAGGAACGCCTTAGGGAGCTGGGGATGTTTAGCCTGGAGAAGAGAAGGTTAAGAGGTGATATGGTGATATGATAGCCCAGTTTAAATATTTGAAGGGATGCCATATTGAGGATGGAAAAAGCTTGTTTTCTGCTGCTCCTGAGAACAGGACATGGAACAATGGATGCAAGCTACAGGAAAAGAGATTCCACTCAATATTAGAAGGAACCTCCTGATAGTAAGGGCTGTTCGACAGTGGAACAGACTCCCTCAGAGAGAGGTGGAGTCTCTCTTCTTGGAGGTCTTTAAGCAGAGGCTGGATGGCCATCTGTCAGGGATGCCTTGATTGAGAGTTCCTGAATGGCAGGGGGTTGGACTGGAGGGCCCTTGTGGTCTCTTCCAACTCTATGATTCTATGCTTCTATGTTACTTCAAGGTTGCTTAGTCCAGGGCTGGTGGAAAGCTGTAGAATCACACACATCATGCCAATTACTGGATTTTCCGATGGTGAACTATTACATCATGTTAATGGCTAAAGAGCAGGAACTGAGAGCCAATCACTGAATTACACCAACTAATGGGGAGGGAGTTTGCTATGTTCTATAAAAGTGTTTCAATAGGCTCTAACTTCAGACGTAAAAAAAAAAGTCTCAGACCTGTCTACTAAGATTTTCTTTTCTGCAATAAAGATATTCTTTCACTTAGAGTCTGGAATTTGTCTTTTTAGACATGCTGTGCCTGACATTTTGTTCCTATCTCCTTTTTTTCTTGCTTCTCTTCTTTCCTTTACTGAATTTCATTTGTTATCCATTGTTTTGTCTTTCTTTTTGAGCAATGATTGTGTCTTTCTTCATTCTTCTGTAGGTCTCTCCTGCTGGTTCTCAGTTGATTGTGCTTAATAGCACAATTTTTTTTACATTGTCTGTAAATTCTGTTGAGATATTTTTCACATCATATTTTGGTACAGTGAATCTTTTTGTTTGCTTCTTCAGCTTTACTCTAATTTTTGATATACATAGTGCATGATCTGTAGCACAGTCAGCACCTGGTCTAGTTTGGGACATGATAATTTAGTTTCTCCTTCTCTTACTTCCAATTATATAGTCTATTTGTTTTTTGTATTGGTTGTCTGGTGATGTCTGTGTGTATAGTCTCCTCTCCGGTTGTATGAAAAAGGTATTTGCAATGAATAAGTTGTTGGCCTCAAAAAATCAGATGCTCTTCTGCTTCATTTCTTATACTTTTAATCTTCCTACTATTTTTTATTCTTTGCTGCCTACTTTGG
>NW_024832707.1:0-254 GCF_019175285.1 Sceloporus undulatus
GCGCCCTGCGGTTCGCTTCTGCAGAGGCTTTTTTGGGTCCGGGGGGGGAGGGGGCAGAAGGACAATGGACCGGGCCTGGCCTTAGCAGGATGGGCCTTTGGGGGACAGGTTCTTTCTTCCCCCCCCCCCCATTTGGGACTGGAGGGGGGATTGCACCCCCTTTCCCCTCCCCCTTTGCACCCCTTTCCTTTACTCTTTTGCACCCCGTTCCTTTCCTCCTTTGCACCCCGTTCCTTTCCTCCTTTGCACCCCTT
>NW_024832707.1:354-1333 GCF_019175285.1 Sceloporus undulatus
TTGCACCCCCTTCCTTTCTGCTTTGTACCCTTTCTCTTCTCCTTTGCACCCCCTTCTCTTCCCTTTTGTACCTCCTTCCATTCCTTTTGCAGCCCTTCCTTTTTGCTTTGTATTCTTTCCTTTCACCTTTGCACCCCCTTCCCTTTCGCACCCCCTTCCTTTTTGCTTTGCACCCCCTTCTCTTCCCTTCTGCTCCCCTTCCCTTTTGCACACCACTTCCTTTTCCACTTGGGGGTGTGTGTCTTTGTCCTTTTTATTCTTGCCTCCCCCCAACATTCCCAAAGGCTAGGAATGAGGTGTCCCCCTCCCATCCCAAAACAAGTGGCACCCCGCTCCCCCAAATCCTCTTTTGCAGCTGTGTTCCTGGAGACTTGGGAGCAGGGCTGGAACCCCATTTTGGACCCCTTTCGGCTGCTTTCCAAATGCCCTGAAAATGCACAAAACAACAAGGCACACCCCCCTCCAAACTGAGCCAGCTTTTCAAACAATCCCTTGCACCTTGTTCCAAGTAATTGTAGGTGGATCCTTGAGAGCCGGGTAGAATAATAATAGTAATAATTAATTTTAATAATAGATTTTAATAATTATTATTTAATAATGATAACAATAAGGCCCTAAACTGGACAGAAAAGGGTTTTAAAAGATGCCTTAAAAGATGCCAGGGTGCTTTTGAGCATTGGACTATGACTTTGGAGACCAGGGTTTGATTTCTAATTAAGTCATGGAAGCCCATTGGGTGACTTTGGGCAAGTCTCACTCTCTCAGCCTCAGAGGATGCCCATAGAGCAAACCCATTCTGAAGAAACTCAAAGCCGAAAGAGTCATTTTTGGCACTGTCCTGAGCTCCCACTCCGCTTCCTAATATTGCTGTTTAAGGGGTGTTATTTCAAGGCCCCTGGGAGAGTTTTTAAGGCTTGTTGCGGAAAAGGAAAAATTTGCCCGGGTTTTCAGGGCCGCGTGATTTTCCACTCTCCTCCTC
>NW_024832708.1:0-1333 GCF_019175285.1 Sceloporus undulatus
CAAAAACCATGTTACCTGCCCTATAGTCCAATGTGCCTATAGTCCTCCTGTCAGGCTAAAGGTTTGCTCAATGGATGTGAATGTCTTTACTCTCGTAGTGGTTGACCCTGAGGATGTGTAAAACGTGGGATGCGCCGTCCCCACTTGAATGGGGCTCCAGCGTAGGCAGAATTCGCCTTACGCGGGGGGTCCGGAAGGGATGCTGAGAACTCATGGCTCCAAATAGAAAGAAGCATGTTGCCAAAACGTTTTGAGGCAGATATATTTTCAGCTTGAGTTTGAAACAAACTATGAGACAAAATAGCGAACCCATTTACCGAAGGAATGATCAGGACATGGTTCAGGTATATGCTGTACAGTGGCATTACTAAGGTTGGCATCTCCATTGAGCTCATGCCCTAAAATGCTATACAGTATTCTTAGGGATGTTTTTTGTCCTAATATTACTCATAAATCCTAATTCCCTTATAATAAGGTGGCCGAGATGAGTAGCGACTGGTAAAGAGTTTGTTTTGAGTATATTAGTATATTATTTTAAGTATTAGTATATTATCTGAAACAGCTTCTGGGGCAAAGAAGATTTTCCTCCTAGGTTTCCCTTCCCTTTCTGGAACATGTCTGTATGCACTTGTGGAAATGACAGTTTGGAGCATGTGCAAAAATGTGATTTCCAAGCTAGCAATGGGATTTGTCCTCATCCATCTGAAATCCACATTCACTTTCAACCCACTTTCTTCCCTAAGTAATGCGCTTTTAACCCCTGTGTGTGATAATCATTAGCAAATTGGCTTGCTTTTCCGGGATGCCAACACTTGAACCATTTTCGGGATGGAAGCGCATAGGTCCCTGTGTGAAAAAGTCCAGAGAGGAGAAGGATGTGAACTGGCAGAAAGATCCAAAACCTGCGCCAAGGCATGTATGGAGAGGACTGTGAGTTATAGTGCAGCACACTCAACACTGCCTGCAATATTGGGGCCACCCAAAAGGAGTGGAAAGAACATACAGAATTATTTGTGCGCAGGGCAAACAATAGATTTCCCAGCAATTGAGAAACCTCTTAGGAAGAATACTGTACCAGGAGTAATCTTGTGAAGGCCTGGATGCCCTTAAGGCATCAGAACTACTTTGATTTCCCTGATCCCGAGGGTCCAGGGAAAGTTTGGGGGCAGGGAGGGCTTTGGAGCCAGAGAATTCTTTGCCCACATCCTTGGAGTTGGCATCCCTGGGACCCTCCTCCTCTTTCTCTTCCCTCTTTCTCTCCCTTTCCCTCCCCCTCCCCTTCTTTTTCATCATCCCCTCCCTCTCCCTCCTCCCCTTCTTCTTCTTCTCCTCT
>NW_024832709.1:0-1333 GCF_019175285.1 Sceloporus undulatus
TGCTGGCCAATTATTATTATTATTATTATTATTATTATTATTATTATTATTATTATTATTATTATTATTATTATTATTATTATTATTATTATCCCACCTCTCTGTGCAACACAACCAGGGTGGAAAATAAACCTTAGGGTCAACAGTGGAATCACTACCAACCAGCCATCTTACTATGCTGTAACATGGTTGAAATGGGGTTATATTTGTGCCACTGCATTCTTTGAGCTTGTTCTCTGAAGAACTCCTTCCTCAACTGACAGATCCAAAGAGAAAGTGAAGGGGGCAGGGAGAGCTTAATATACCCAGTGGCTCTGCCCCTTCACATGTGGCCAGGTCTCCTCTCCTTTGAAACCAGCAAATTCAGTTCCTCCCTACAGTGCTACATGTCATGGTTCTGAAACTGGCTTCTGTGTGGACATAACTAATGTTTGTATCAAGATGGAATTATCTCAGCAGTGGAAAAATACAAACCTCGACAAGGCAGACAGATTCACCTGTCCTTAGAGAAAGTGTAGCAAATCTTTACCAAATGTTTAAACAATTCCACATTTTCCCATTCAGTATCCATGATCAAAAGGTTTAAAAGTACCAGATATTTGTACTTTTCAAAAGTTGTATTTCCAGAGTAGTTGATGATATTCCCCCCTCGCCTTTGGAGATATTTTTAGACTTAGACATGACATGTGAGGGCTATTCTTTTTCAAAAAATGTATCAAGAGAACTAGCTGAAGACACCATTGACACAGGTGATTTATAATTTACCTAACTTGCTATTCCAGTCTTCAGGAATTGAAATTCTTTATTACGGTCAAAGACCAGCATCAATGTAAGATATAACATAGGAAAATAAAACAATACACATGAAAAGATTGCTTGGGATAAAAATCTGCCAACTAGAAATGTAAATAATTCCTTTCCATTACATTTAAGATAGCTTCAATTAAAATAAAATAAACCTTTATGGGCTTCTGCCCTTAAGAAATAATAAAAGTAGATTAGCGATATCAGATTTTTACCAGACATGCAGTACCATACATGACACAATATTATGTATTTAACTTTGATCAGTTGTTCTTTTCCTACAAGTGATTGCTAGTGCAGAAAATTGCTAGTGCAGAAAATTGTGCCACTTTTTAAGATATGTGAGTTCCAGTCTGATAACAGGTAATTTAAATAAAGTCTTCAGGAATTTGAAAATCAAGTTCAGCTTTTCAGTACCATATTTCTAAACACATTTGTGGCTGGTTACATTTCTGTGGGTGCAAAAAAAAATCATTATCAATCAGCTAATAAGAACACTTCCATCATAAATATACAGTATGGGTTTTCA
>NW_024832710.1:0-964 GCF_019175285.1 Sceloporus undulatus
GCCTGAAGGATTGAGTCTCCCTCATTGTGACTACAGGCTGATGTTCCTTTCCTGAAGCATTGAGACTGTCCCATTGTGATCTCATCCTGAAATGCCTTTCCTGAAAGATTGTGACGGGATTATTGTGACTTCAGCCTGAAGTCAAAATGGGCCAGTCTCAGTGTTTCAGGCAAGAAGAACCAGCCATGTCTCAAACCTTCAAGTAAGCAGCATTAGCCTAAATTCACAATGGTCCCATCTCATTGCTTCATGTAAGGAGCACCAGCCTGAAGTCACAATATGTCATGAATCCCTTTATTCGTGCATTTATTTAGGGATTCATGCCATAAGGGTTTTATGTTTAGCTCTAAATTAGAGTTAAAGTAGATGGGATTTATGGTGGGTTAAAATAATATGTTTTAATATGTGCTTTAATAGAAGATACTAGAAAGAGGTAGGGAGGTCATGTCTAAAGAATGTGATTGCTTGCTAGGATTGGAATGTATGGGAATCATCCTTCTAATAGAGGTTTAAAAGACTGTCTGTAAAAGGAGGGGAACACAGAGAGTTATTGGTATTGTTATACTGTATTATGTTGTCATGGGTTTATGCTTATATTTTCATATGGTATCATATTATATTGGGATTGATGGGGTTTCATATTGTGTGTGTGTGTGTGTGTGTTAAGCTATAACGTTAATTAAAACTGTTGAGTCACTGAGTTCTGTGGTCTAAGGCCTCAGGTGCATTCGTTGAGATAAGGCACATGAGAGTTTAATTTTTTTTTAGAAAAGCTGCCAGAATCCCGGATGGGAGGACACTGTGTGGGAAAGGGCTATCCAATTGATTAGCTTTATTAGTTAATGGGGTGGGATTCATTGATATATCTCAGGTGAGTCCTAAGTGCATCTCCTCCTTGGATGACTAGCCATGAAGGCCAAGGGTTGAGAGGGCAAGTTGTCTTCTTCACACTTCCAAGGAGCTT
>NW_024832710.1:1064-1333 GCF_019175285.1 Sceloporus undulatus
AAGCCTATGCTGTGTGGTGCTCTTTATTTGGCACAAAAATCTTCTCCCAATGAGGCATCAGAAGGGAGGGCCTCTCCTCTGCCCCACTATCCAGGATGGAGGGGGCTCCTCAAAGCCCTTTTTATCTTTGGACCCCCCTCCATGGTCATGCCTCTCTCCAGTGGTCCCCCCTGCCCTCTCTTCTCATGATAACCCCCAAGTACCAGGGCCCCAAAGAATCCCCCGAGGAGGGGGCAGGGAAGGAAAGAGGGAGAGGAGACCTGGCAGGC
>NW_024832711.1:0-1333 GCF_019175285.1 Sceloporus undulatus
GTAACTTTATGCATAATTTTTGTAGTTCTTCTTATTAGTAATTTTGTACATCGTGTACCATCAGAATCACAGCCACCTATGTGGACAATTTTGGATTTTGGAATGTTTGGGATTTCGGGATACTCAACCTGTAGTATAATTTGACTGTTACTTAATGTTCTTGCATTATACTCTCCAGTCAGTGATTGGGGATAAGATGCTATATAAAGGTTTTGTAGTGAAATGAACTCTGGTTTGCATCTCTGGAAAGTGTGCAGATAGCCTGCGGTCTTTAAATGAAAGATTTTCACCAGTAACATTTTGAATAGTCTATTGATTTTGAGAGGCTCATCAGTAATTAAAGGAACATGTTATAGTTTCAAGTTGCTATTCTAAGCTCTGACTAGCACTAGGGAGATTGTAAAGCTCTAGCAGTTGAATTGCTTTAAATAGATGGTGTCTGTTGATTCTAGTGATGTAGGCTGAGGAAAGTGCTTCAACCAGTAACTTTTGGGGAAAGGCAGCAGTGTGCAGACCCTTTTATGCTTTAATACTTATGGTTTAATACTATGATGGTTGTGGCTTGGAGACCTTCCCTGCTAGTGCTGCTACAGAAGACCATTAACATGATTGACATGCATCAATGGTATAAAGATTTGACATTGGAGTGGCACATCATCACCCACTTGTGAGAAAACATTCTGAAAACATCGTATCACTGGTATTTTCTTTTTGTCAGTGTGATATAATAAGGCCATTTCATTCATTGCATGGACAGTGAAGGCATTACTCCTAGGCTGTGGAACTCCCCCCCCCACTGGAAGTTAGGTTGGCCCTTCCTTGGAAATTTTCCAGCAATAGGCAAAAAACACTTTATTCTGACAGCCTTTAATGGTTATACTGGCCTGCTTGAAATGGAATTTTTAATTTGGATGTGCTGCTTTCTTCCCCTTCTTTTTTGATACATTTTAAAAAATTGCTTTAAAAGTTGTTCAGTGTTTTAATTACTCTCTGTTATCTTTTTAACACATGCTTCTTTCATTCATTCTTTTTGTTCCTAGTCACTTCAAGTCCCAGGGGACAGGAAGGGGAGAAAGGCAAGGTAGAAATCTAATAAACGGGTATTTTAATTTGTTAGTTTAATTTTTTTAACATCATGATTTAGCCATATTATTTTTCAATCTATATTGTGAGCCACTTTAGATCCCACACTAGGAAAAAAAGCAATAATAGTAAAAAAGATAAAAATAAATATTTCTGTCTCTAACATTATTTGGAACATATAATTTCTGAGCAAAAATAAAAAGAAACATGGTAGATCTGATATTAATGAAGTTTGAAATCAGCATAGAAA
>NW_024832712.1:0-815 GCF_019175285.1 Sceloporus undulatus
AATCATCCAATTTCTATTATTTATGTATTTGATTTCCAGTCTTTTATGCTCAAGTTCTTTTAGCACAAAAGGCAGAGAAGACTACAGGGCCCTCTTCCCATAATTGACAATAGGAAGACCACATATTCATCCATTAGGAATGGCTTCCTTTCATGGTGGCTCCAAACCAACTGCCTTCACCAGGAGCCTCAATGCATAAAAATGGAGGACCAACCCTGTCTCAAAGGCATGGGTTCAATGCTCTTTTACGAACAGAAGAAGTCCTCCTAAGGACACTCTGAGGGCTACCATTGGCTGGAGTCCCAGTCCCTCCCACCATCCCTGGCCCTGATTGGCTGGAAGTCCAGTCCCTCCCACATCCCACACAGAATGACATCACTGCTATGGAAGGCTCTCTTGACCAATCAGAGAGCAAGATGAAGGTTCTTCTGGAAGCTTCCGTGAGAAGGAGATATAAGGCCTGAGAGACCAAGAGACAGTTGGGGGAATTGTGTCGGTTGGAGATCAAGAGAGAGAGTTAAAGAGCGGATCTTGGAAGTTAGTCTCAGAATTAGACACTTAGGTTTATTTATTTCTTTAATAGCTTGTAGGAATTGAACATTAAATACTTACAAATATTGTACCTGCAAGATTCTTAATATCTTGTATAGGGTTGCCATAAGTCAGGATCTCCAAACTGGGACAAATGTAGGACAAATGTAGGACACTTTTATAAAAATGGAGGACACAAAATTACTGGGTTTTTAAATATATATATATAGGGTTAACTAGAAGGCAGCTTAAATAAGGGGGTTTGAGAAAGGGGGGCTATAGAA
>NW_024832712.1:915-1333 GCF_019175285.1 Sceloporus undulatus
AATCATCCAATTTCTATTATTTATGTATTTGATTTCCAGTCTTTTATGCTCAAGTTCTTTTAGCACAAAAGGCAGAGAAGACTACAGGGCCCTCTTCCCATAATTGACAATAGGAAGACCACATATTCATCCATTAGGAATGGCTTCCTTTCATGGTGGCTCCAAACCAACTGCCTTCACCAGGAGCCTCAATGCATAAAAATGGAGGACCAACCCTGTCTCAAAGGCATGGGTTCAATGCTCTTTTACGAACAGAAGAAGTCCTCCTAAGGACACTCTGAGGGCTACCATTGGCTGGAGTCCCAGTCCCTCCCACCATCCCTGGCCCTGATTGGCTGGAAGTCCAGTCCCTCCCACATCCCACACAGAATGACATCACTGCTATGGAAGGCTCTCTTGACCAATCAGAGAGCAAGAT
>NW_024832713.1:0-1333 GCF_019175285.1 Sceloporus undulatus
TGGCTATCCATGGTGTCCTCAGCACTCTTCTCCAGCACCACATCTCAAATGAATGGATTTTCTTCCTATCTTCTTTCTTAACTGTCCAGCTCTCACATCCATACATGGTAATAGGGAATACGATGGCTTGTATGATTCTAACTTTTGTACTGAGTTGTCTATCTTTGCATTTTAGAATCTTTTCTAGGTCTTTCCTAGCCACCCTCCCCATTCTTAATCTTCTTCTGATTTCCTGACTGCAGTCCCCATTTCTATCAATGTTGGATCCCAGGTATGGGAATCCTTTTACTGTTTCTATTTCTTCATTGTCTAGGTTGAACTTGTGTAGGTCCTTGGTGGTCATTATTTTTGTTTTCTTTGTGTTCAACATTAACCCTGCCTTTGCACTTTCTTCTTTGATCTTCCTTTAGTAGGTGTTCCAGGTCTGTGAGGTTTTCGGTGTCATCTGCATATCTTAGATTGTTGATATTCCTTCTTCCTATTTTCACTCCTCCTTCTTCTGTGGACAAGCCTGCTTTTCTTATACTACACTATAACCTTGTTTATTTTAATTAATACTAGTTGGCTTATTCCCAAGTGAGAATATCTTTACAAAATAAAGAAGAAATCACTGTTTCTATCTTATCATATTATCTCTATTAAACCAGAGCATGTCCACACCTGCCTACATTACATTTTACACAAACTGTTTTAACACTTATTTCAGGCTTTAAAATGTAGGGAGATCTTGTAGCACCTATGAGACTAACTGAAAAAAAGAAGAAGTTGGTAGCATGAGCTTTCGTAGACTAAATCTTCATACGCTTTTGGTGGAGAGCTCATGCTGCCAACTCCAGACTAACACTTTGAGGAAAAGCCCTGAGATAGGCTCGCCTTAAGGTCACTATAAGTCAAAAATCACTTGGAGGCACATGACACAAGAACTACAACAACAAGCGTGGTTTAGTGGTTTGAGTGCTGGACTATGAGTCTGGAGACCATGGTTCAAATCACCACTGATGGAAAATAAAGGGAGAAGACAAAGAAGAGAGGAATATGGGAAGAAGAATTAAGATGTAAAAGATGTGATAAGGAATGGGATAGAATTTGGGAACAAAGACATTTGAAGAATCTATATTATTATTATTATTATTATTATTATTATTATTTGATATGAAAATGGTATTTGACGCCAGTGAGATTACATAATATAGATAAGAATAATTTGAAAAATTTGCTGATTGTCAAGAAGTAGAGTCATATATAAGGTCATATATATATATATATATATATATATATGTGGCGGCAATGTAAATATATACAAGAATTTTGGGGGAAAGTGATTATAGAAATA
>NW_024832714.1:0-1333 GCF_019175285.1 Sceloporus undulatus
TCTTCTGTAGATCTCATATGTCCCACTGAGGATAAACATGAAGAAAGTATGAACAACATTGCTCCCCTAGGGCTCTGGAACTAATTAAGGAACATAGCTTTATAGTGGATTCAAGCCAAGCAAAACATGTGCTGATTATTTTGGTTTCTTAGGCAACTTTCATGTATTTGCTCTAACTGTATACCCTTCAGTCCAAAATGAACGTCATTTGCTCATTTATTAATTCTTTCTTTGTGCACTTTTTCCCACTAAAAAAGAATGGGGGAACACAACGCTACATTCTGGCCAATCTGGATATCAGATCTGGAATTCTCCTATATATGGTGTGTGTGTGTGGAGTGTGTGGGTGTGGATGCATGAGTGTGACAAAAACAGATAAAATGTATATGGAGGCATACATTTCTGTCTGGATTCCAAAATGTAACCAATTTATTAGAAGTTTTTGCTTTCTTTGTGGAATGTGTGAATGGAGCTGTACATCAGAAATTTAATAAATGTTTCATTTGTTTTTATTCTCTTCTGTAGTGTCTAAAATTTGACAGAAAGACAACTTTCAGCAAAATTTAGAGGTTTGATGGGGACTATATAGGAGGAAGGGGTAAACTGAGGCTTACCTTTCACTCCTTTCTGTTGGGGAATCCACATAGAGATACCTTTAGCATGCTCAACATGCCCTGCATTGTATATGGGGTTCCATATTTTTATATCAGGGCATGTTCTTAAGAGGACACAATAACCTTTGGATCAGCAGGAAGCTTTCCTATGGGAAGGGCATATAGATCTGAAGACATGCAAAAGGCCCAGGTAATACCAAGATAAAAGCTAAATGGGGTTGCTGATCACTCTATCCTCCTCCCAGGTTTTCTTCATAGCCTTTCATACTAATGGGAAAAACGGTAAAGGTGAGCAAGATCATACTTCCTACCTACCCTCTGCCATGGTTCCAGCCAACTTCCCTTTCCATCTATTTGGGATTGTCCTACATCCAACCACTGTTTTGTTAATCCAAAGTTAAAACTATCAGCTGAGAGTGCTCTTTTTGTCAGTTCCACGAGAAAGCACCTAAACTTTTGGTATTTCTCATGGGAATATTAAGTACTCCTCTAGGCTAAGATATCAAATATAATCAGATATAAATATCAGCCCTAGCTCTTTTATCGTCTGTGAGCAGGGAGCCTCTTCCACTTACTGTGTCACCCTCAGACTTTGTCTAAGCCATTCCCCACTTTCTGTGGGTTTCTCTTCAGGACTAGCAAAATATTATTTCCTTTACAAAGCAATACTTTTCTTGGTTATAAGGCTTCCATTTATTTATTTATTTATTTATTTATTT
>NW_024832715.1:0-1333 GCF_019175285.1 Sceloporus undulatus
GAAAAGCATACTTACATTCCATGAAATTATACCCAGATCTGGGATGGATTAAACAGTGAATCATTTTTGAATTATCATCTTTGTCTTCTTTCAGAATTACTGACCAAGGGTGCATCTACACTGTAGAAATAATGCAGTCTGATATCATGTTAACTGTCATGGCTCTATCCTAATGAATCCTGGGATTTGTTGTTTTGTGAGGCACAAACACACGTTGGCTGAGAATGCAAGTCCCAGGATTTCATATGATTGAGTTACAGCACTTAAAATGGGGACAAACTACATTATTTCTACAATGTATATGCACCCTAAGATGTTCTGATTCTCTATATATGCCCTAAGAATTACCACAGCATTTGTATCAGTGAAACACAGGAGTAGGCCTTACATTTGAAAACCCCCTCATTTTCAATGGCCACTGTTATTATCAGAAAGCTGAAATCCAATGAACTCTTGCTTGAAATCAGTGGAATCTACTTGTGCTAAAAATGCATATTGACACAAAATAAGAATGATCTGATGGATTTCTTTACCAAGTCTTCTTTGCCTTGGATCACCACCAGCTGAGAAATCCTTGCTGAGCAGTCTGCTTGGCTTTCATTCCAGGATTTAACATCAGTTGATGGCCAGTAGCACTTGTTCTTGTAGAGATGCCAGTGTGCAGGGCAGAGTTTACAACTGGAATTTACTGGGGAGGAAGAGTCAAGCAACCCTTTTATGTTTTGGACTCTGCTTTCATTTCTACTGATGGGAAACTGGAGACCTAGCAAGTATAGAATCCAATAGCTCTAGACCACCCGAAGAATACAAACCAATTAAAGTACATTTCACTAGTTTTGTACAATTGCATGATTAGGGAAGGGGGGGGGGAGTGGAAGCTTTTCCATTATGATTTGTGTTATTATACTGTATGCATTGTAATTTCAATAAAATAATACTAATAAAAAGCATTGGGAAAAACCTGTTTCCACAAGAGCCAGCATTCTATATTCCTACCAGTCCCCACCACTTCATTGCTAGAATAATATATAAAGAATCCTATGTTATCAGTTCTTTCTAAAAATATGCTCCATTCTAAAGTAACTGAGACTTTATTGTGCATGTATATTCTTTGCTTGCTCTGAGCCAGTTTACCAGTCCACACAAACTTGACATGGGTCAGAAAGAGCAGAACCTTGAAAGCTCTAACTTCCATACACAGTTACAACAGATTGATACCACTTTAAATTGCTTAACAGCCATGACTCTGTCTTATAGAATCTTGGTTTGATGAAGCACTTACAACAAGTTCTCTTCTACAGAGTTTTCTGCACTCTTCTGAACTACAGCATTA
>NW_024832716.1:0-1333 GCF_019175285.1 Sceloporus undulatus
GCCCTCCAGTGCTTAGGAATGGAGTGTGGCTTTGGCGCGACCTCCGGACTCTTAGGACCCATGCATCATTTAAATAGGATACCTCCAAAGAGACCTGAAGCAGCTTTATTTTGGCAGTCTGTAACAGGCCTCTGTTAGGTTTTTCATGTCCATAAGCTTTAGATAAAGCCTAGATAAAGCTTTAGATAGTACTTGGGAGTAATTCAGTACAGCAAGACAGTCTTCTTCAAAGCAAACAGTCTGGTCTCCAAACTGCCCAAAGCAGGTTTTATAGTGGAAAATCTGAAGCCTAATCATTAACACAGAAAGCTGCCTTATTCTGAATCATATCAACTAGTTCATCTAGTTCAGCGCTGTTTACACTGACTGGCAGTTGCTCTCTAGGGCATCATGCAGGATTATTTTGTAGATCTACCTAGAGATGCTGGGGATTTAACCTGGAACCTTCTGAATGCAAAGCATGTGCTGTATTCTGAGCTACAATGAAGCCATTGATGTGGAGTGGCTTATCTCAGCTATTTTGTTGGATCCAACCAAGCATTACGATCCGCTTTTTGAGGAGATTTGCATGGGTTGAGTTGAAACAGCTACAGCTGTGAAAGATGGTGCTTCACTCAATTGGCTTCCCCAGTGGGTTACATTCATGTCATTTTGTTGTTTATGATCATTCATGTGCAAATTGGGTCTAGGAAGTCATGGCAAAGCTGGCCCATTTAGAGTTGCAACTCCTTGGGTTTTCTGTAAGACTGCCCTGACAGTTCGGTGGATTCTTGAATTATATCTGGATTTTTGAGCCAAGAAACAGCTAGCAGTTGTCAGTGTAATTGCTTCTGCTTTGATTAAAGAAATTCAACTTTGGTCAAATAGCCCTTTTCTCTTCAGGTCTAGGGCAATGGAAATTAAGCTGAATATGTATTTTTATTCATAGTACCGGTTAGCTATAAAGTACTGGTTAAGATGGTGTAGTAGTTTGAGCATTGGGCTATGACTTTGGAGACCAAGGTTTGAA
This sequence comes from Sceloporus undulatus, assembly GCF_019175285.1. Lineage (NCBI taxonomy): Eukaryota > Metazoa > Chordata > Lepidosauria > Squamata > Phrynosomatidae > Sceloporus > Sceloporus undulatus. Next base: position 1,010 of record NW_024832716.1, read on the forward strand.
TTCCTGCTCAGTTATGGGACCCCATTGGGTGACCCAAGGTTTGAAGCTGGTTTCTTTCAATAAATTATAAGCTAACTATTGTTTTCAAGGTATGGAGAAAAGTCTTCTTTCCAGATCTCTTGGTGGTGGCTTTCCCTTGCCAGGCCTGTCCAGGCCACAAGGGAGGTTTCCTTGGCTTGGGAGTATATTATAATCACCAGGCCTGATGAAACAAGATGTTTGTGACCAATGAAAATAGGATTCTTCTCATCTGCATAGATGGTAAATTGAGTCTTCCTAGAATTCTGTATTGATATGCAACAACCATCATATACAACAACCATA
>NW_024832717.1:0-1333 GCF_019175285.1 Sceloporus undulatus
ACTGCCCACATTACACTGGTTCTTAAATCCCTCCACTGGCTGCCCATTAGTTTCCGGGCAAGATACAAGGTGTTGGTTTGCTCTGGAACGACCTGCCGGATGAGATCCATCCTATTAACACCTTGGAAGCCTTTAAGAAGGCTATTAAGATGGATCTCTTTCCATCTTTAATTGTATTTCTTAAATTGTATGTTAATTTTATTGCTGTAATCTGCTTTGATTCCTTTGAGAAAAGGTGGAATATAAATAATAATAATAATAATAATAATAATATCCCTTCAAGGGGGTCCAAGGACCTATCAGCATGTTCCCAGAACTGGGGGGGGGGAATGTTTCTAGGGCGGTGGGTCTCTCTGTTGGTCGTCCTCTGCAGGGTTGTTGTGAAGGAAAAGGTATGTATGTGATGGTGGGTGCCCAGTCCAGATCCTGTGGGCCTCTAAGCCTAGTTCCCAGGTTGCCAGGGGATTGCCAGAGCTTTGAGGTCCCTCCGTCTCCCTCCTCTTTGCTTTGGCCTAGACTTTGGCTTCCCCCCCCCCCCCGAAGCCCCCTACCCCGACTCTAGAGAAAACTTCTCCCCCCTGAAAAATGTTGCTTCCAATGCTATTGAACCCTATCCTGTGTGATGCTTTCTATTTGGCACTATACTCTTCCCCAAATGAGGCATCAGAAGGGAGGGTCCCTCCTCTGCCCCACTTTCCAGGAGGAAGGGGGCTCCTCAAAGCCCTTTTTACCTTTGGATCTCCCTTCCCCTCCATGATCATGCCTCTCTCCAAGGGTCTTCCCTGCCCTCTCTTCTCATAATAACCCCCAAGTACCTGGGCCCCAAAGATTCCCCCAAGGAAGACGCAGGGAAGGTAAGAGGGAGAGGAGGCCTGGCAGGCCCCCTGCCTTTCTTTGGGGAGAGAAGAGGGGCTTCATTCCTTCTTATAACCCCCCAGGGGCCCCCCAGGAGACCCTCCAGACATTCCTCTGAATGAACAAGGGCTCTCCCACTTCTCTCCCTCCCTCAAAACAGACTGTGAGGGCAGCAATGGTTTCAGGGGCTGAGACTGTGCATGTGGAAAAGGCCCCAAAGGTCCCTCCTCAACATGTGCAAGGATCGCCAGGGCCTAGATGCTGCTGCTTATTCTGCTGGCGGCCTTTGTAGGAAAGGAAGGTATGTGCTGGGGATTCAGCGACCCAACCTTCCTTCCCTCCTTTCTTCCTTTGAGGAGACCACAATGGAGGCCAAGGTGCAGAGCTGGACTCAGGAGAGAAAGGCAGGAGAGGAAGGCTGTGCTTTGGAAATAAAGGTCTCTCTGTGTATCCTCTGTGTGTGTGTGTGTGTGTGTGT
>NW_024832718.1:0-1333 GCF_019175285.1 Sceloporus undulatus
AAAAACATATTTTAAGGGCTAAGCACCTTTCCATCAATGGGCAAGTGTGCCTGTTTTACTTTCACAATTGAATATTGAAAAATTTGAATCATTCTCACTGTGATTTGTAGAAAGACATCTGTGAAGTTTGTAATGTGTGAATTTTTTTAAAGAAGCCATTAAAATCTCAGCCATTTATTTTTCAGAAGGGAAATTTGAAAAACAGTTGAAAACCATATTTCTTGATTTTCAAGAAATCCTCCTAAGAATCATGACTGACAAGAGTCTTCAAGTCTGAGACTTATTCCACACAAAATTCACACATGGATGTTTCATGTAGAAAACAATATTTTTGCATGAAGAAAAGAAAATAATGTTTAGGCAGAGAAATATTATTTTTTGTAGCAAATAGAAAGGAAGTTGGATGACAGGAAGAGAGATGAAGTTCACATTAGAAGCAACCTGAAGCGAAACAATCTGAAACAACATGAGAAGAAAAAAAATGTGAATTTTGTTCCAAATAAGACTCAAAATATGAATGGCTGAAAACTGCAAAATGTTAAAGACTTTTTTAGAATGGGAATAAAATTGCTAAAATTAGTCGTTGATTACTTACCCCCTCCCAAATAACAAAGAATTACATCCTTCATCTCTATTCTCTGAATAAGATGGGTAAAGTCTTATCAAAGTAGTACTCATCACAGACTGGATCAGTAAACTATACTTCTTGATGAACAACTACTTGTCAGAGGACACCATTCTGCCCAAGGAAACTGCAATATGAAGGAAGCCAATGCCTATTTATTAGGGCTTCCATGCTACTTTCACCTACACTTCATCACTCCCAGTATTCCAGGAACAGTGATCAAGACAGCTCTACATGGATAAGCCAGAACCAGCAATATGAAATCTATCTGATCATCTTTCTTTCTTCTCCCTTTCTTAGCACGGGAAGTAGGCAAGTATCACCGTATTTTATCCATCAGGGTTCTGCTAAAATATATGAAGAGGTGAAGCAGTTAGCTCCACTCTAAAGCCCCTCCAGTCCTTTCTTGACAGCTGCTGCTGTAAAAATTCCATTGCAAGGCTTCCTCTGAAATATGAGAGAGCCCTTAGCCATGCAGCCTAGATTAAGCTATCCACACATTGTGAGAAAACTCTCCTGATCACTGCTGGGAAGTAACTCATAACAAGTTATGAATAACTTGTAATTAATTCATTTTCCCTATGTAAAAAAAAAAGAGTGTGAGATAGAGGCGGGTTACAGACGGGCAAAAAGGGATGTACTCATGACGTCATGAAGGTAGAGCCTTCAGACGGGCCTTACCTGAATGCCGTCATAAACACGCCCCCC
>NW_024832719.1:0-1333 GCF_019175285.1 Sceloporus undulatus
CCTGATGGAGCTGAGCCAGCCTATTCTCTCCCTCACAGGCCGAAAGATGACAGATATGGAGGGAGGGCTCTGCTTCTTCAGGCTGGCCCTGATGGAGCTGAACTAGCCTATTCTCTCCCTCACAGGCCGAAAGATGACAGTTATGGAGGGAAAGCGCTTTATCTTCAGGCTGGCCCTGATGGAGCTGAGCTAGCCTATGCTCTCCCTCACAGGCTGAAGATGACAGTTATGGAGGGAAGGCTCTGCTTCTTCAGGCTGGCCCTGATGGAGCTGAGCCAGCCTATTCTCTCCCTCACAGGCCGAAAGATGACAATTATGGATTGAGGGCAATTTCTGCTTTTTAAAAAAATATATTTTTTTTTGCTAGAATATTGAGGGCAAGCTAATTTGTTTCAGGGGAGAGGAAGCACAGTTCTACTTTTTGTGGAAAAAAAATTGGATTGGGGTAATGAGGCTCCCAGGGCTCACAAAAATGGCCTCAAGTACCTGCATACTGGCTGAGGGTCATGTAATTTCCACCTTTAGAGTCCTTTATTTCTTGCTATCAGAATTTTCTTGTGACTTAGTGGCTCTGTTTATGAATTTTCTTGAGATGAGAGACACACAGTCATCATGCCAATTTATTATAAATTAGAGAAATGACATGTGAATTTCATCCTTAAAAACGCACACACCTAAATCTTATTTTAATTAATAATAACAGTTTGAACTTCTGAAGAAGAGTAAAGAAGAAGCTTTTATAATGGCAGATGCTTTCAGAATTGTGTTTGAGCAGCAGCTGATGCAGAGGAAAGATCAGGCTTTGAGGCTTGCAAAGATGAGTAAGATCTGCAGAAAAGAAAACATTAAATTGGAAACACATCAAAGAGGATGGTAATATTCTCTGTTCTACATGATTCTCAGTGATAATGGAAATAAACTAGAATTTGCAGTATTGTTTTAATAAAATATAGTTGTTGGTAGATCCATTGAATGACTTGAAGAATTAATAGAAGTATTAATGTTTAAAAGTGATTCTCTGTGAACTGTGCAGGATTCAGACAAAATAATGATGCAGTCCCTACTATAAGGACCTAGAGCTGGTTGATACTTGCATGTTAACTGTTCCATTATTGCAGCATCTAGAGATATAATTGAACCACAGAATAACACAACTAAAACCTTAAATACATCACTTCCAAATATAATGATCAGATTCAGATATCACAACCAAACCAGGGTTAAGCTTGAATGATGTCCTTCCCAACACTTCATGATACAGTCATTTTCTGACACAGTATATACACTACAGTATATGATCATGTTCTGATGCCTCACAAATGCTGCTTTCCCA
>NW_024832720.1:0-1333 GCF_019175285.1 Sceloporus undulatus
CCCCCAGGGGATCTCAGGGGCAACCACACATTCTGTTGCCTTAAAATAGGAATAATGTTTTGCTCCTCAGTATCCCCTTGAATCCCTTTGGGAAAGGGGAGGCCATTTTAACACTGTTGGGCCCTCTCTGAGCCACTGCAGGGCCAAGGGAGGTCTTTTCCCCAAGAAGCCTCTCCAGAGCCTCAAAAGGCTGGAAGAGGGCCAGAAAAAGTAGGAAACATACTCAGAGATGTGCTGTGTACCATTTGGGTGAGAAATTCATTACTCTCCATGCTGTCTTCCCACAAAATCCTAGAATTGGTGTAATATCTGGTGGCAGAACTAAGGCGGGATACAAACCGCCATATAGTACGTATTGTATACGTACTAGGGTTAGGAAGGAGCGGTGCTTCTGCACCCCCCTAACCCTATTACGTATACAATACGTACAAGATGGCAGCGCCCTTTCCACATGGGCACCGCCATCTTTACATACTGGACGCATAGCATCCAGACGTGTCGCGGTGCTAATGACGTCACGAATGCGCCCTTGGCGCTTCGCGACGTCATCAGTGCGCCGCGGAAAGAAGCTCCGAAATGGAGCTTCTTTTTTGCTCCGCGTGGGAGCCGCGCAGTTTGGCTGCTGCAGCTCCCGCGTGGAGCAAATGGTGCCGGCAGGGGAACGCCGTAAAGCGGCGGTTTGTATCCCGCCTCTGTTTCAGAATTAGAAAGTCCTTTGCTTGCACCAAAAGGTTTATTGAGAAACTCAGGCAGAAGTGTCCATTAACACATCTAAGTAGTAGTAGTAGTAGTAGTAAAAGTTTATTCAGTCATTGACCAGCAAAAACACATCTAAGCAGTCTCTGAAGCTTCGAAACCTTTTCCCTCCGTCATTAACTATCTTCACACTCCTCCCTTTTCTTCCCCCTTCAGCCCCTAAACAGCCCAGGTACCTCTTGCCTTCTCCTTACACCATTCACATATGCCTCTCCCCTCGGGGACATGTCTGCCACCCAAAGCTCACAAACCAGTCAGTTAAGAGCCTCCACAACTGCTTCCTTTCCCCAAGCTGTTCTAGGCCCCACTATCCTTACCAACTACTTAAAACTACTAGCATTTAAACTATTAACAATTTCCCCCTAAACCCCAATATCATTCTGGATGAACCACAGAAGCTGGTTCTGACAATTGGCAGTTTACAATGCAGTATTTAGAATCCTTATAAAGTGGGGAGCAATAGTGCCTCACTAAAGTACAAATTCAAATATTCTACAGATGTTGCTATCACAATTAAACTACGCTTGACCGGGATCTAGGACTCCTAGTAGACATGTTCAAAATGGGGAAACAGTGT
>NW_024832721.1:0-1333 GCF_019175285.1 Sceloporus undulatus
TTTGGGTTTAAACACTATACATGTAACATTTATTAAATCACAAACATAATACAAACATTGATTATCAAGAGGTCTTTCATTCACTCACAAATTCATACAATACTCACACACACTTTCCTTCCGCCGGACATTGATCAGTTGTCCTCAAAGGCTGGGGATGACATTGTTGCCGCGCGGTTGGTGCCAAAAAAGTTAGGGTGAAAGCCAAGGCTCCTTATACTTTTCTTCTCTCTGGCTTTTGGCTGCTGAAGTCTTGCAATATTGCAGCCCATTACTCAACCTCTTCTTTTCGGGAGGAGACAGCAGTTCAAACAGTCTATGCTGTTCAAAGGCAGGTCGTTCTGTTCAAATTAGTCTATTGTCCTCTCAGTTCCTCTTTATTGCGACTCAAGAGAAAAGGCACCTTCTTGGTCATAGTTCGACACACCTGAACATCTCCCCGCTTCAGCTTCCAAATTCCTCAGCCTTACCTCGTCTCAGTTGCCAAATCCCTCCTTCACATCAATGCTCTGCGCGCAACCATCTTGTTTAGTTCTTTAGCTTGTTTTAAAACACCATTCCTTGGTTCTTTGGTTCTTCAGCTCTGGGTTTAAGTCAGAACTCACACATTTGTTTTACATCTTTAACTTGGGCACCATCCACTCCATAAGGTCCTTTAATTCCTTTATGTCTTCCTCCATTCGATTACAAGAGCTTACAGAAAGAGTTAATTAAACCCCTAGTAGAAATCATGAATAGAGCCTCACAAAGAAGAACGCCTGACTCTTGGAAGATAGCTGATACTGTACTGATTCCTAAAGAAAGTAAAGAGGTGCTGGAGGTGAAACATTTCAGACCCATTTCTCTCCTTAACAACGATTATATAATCTTCGCAATGGTCTTAGCAGAAAGATTTTTAAAAACACTACAAAATATCATAAACAGAGACCAAAGGGGCTTCCTCCCAAAAAGGCACCTTAGAAACAACACGAGGAATTTACTAGATATTATAGACTTCTATGAGAAGAAAATAGATAGAAAAGCAGCTATGATTTTTCTTGAGGCCAAAAAGGCGTTGGATGAAGTTAATTGGAAGTTCATGCTGGAAACCTTAAGAAAAATGGTTCTAGGAGAAAACTTTATCAGCTGGATAGATGCAATCTATAGAAAACAAACAGCAAGACTTATTATTAATGGGGGGAAAGCGAAGGCGTTACCTGTAATGAAAGATACCCCTCTCACTTTTGTTATTTATGGTCACTTTAGAGACTCTGAGTCCTAGCGTTAAAGAAGATAAGAAGACCAAAGGCCTGAAAATAAAACAGGAAGAGTACAGACTTAAACTATATGCGGA
>NW_024832722.1:0-547 GCF_019175285.1 Sceloporus undulatus
ACAGAGCAAGAGCTGACATTAAAGATACATAGCAAGTGAGCTGAAATTGGTCCAGAATTGTTCCCTCTGGATACATACTGCAAGGCTCAGCTTCTACTATCTTCTGCCTTTTTAAACTCTCACATGGTAGCCTGGCATTGAAGGCTACAGAAGAAGGGACTTGCAACCTGGAAAAATTACTTTTTCAACTACGGTTCCTAGAATCTTTCAGCCCACATTTTTCAATATTCTGGGCCTACTCGTTGTTTTATTCACTTATTTATCTCTGCAAGGGGCATAAAAAGGAGGAAGGGAAAGAGAGAAAAAAAGTAGTAACACCTTTAAAACTGATTAGTTTTCAGTTTAGCATGAGCTATAAAACCACTTCTTCAGATGGCATAACTAAATACCCTAAAGGCTAGGGTTGCCTTAAGTGAGGACCTCCAAACCGGGACAAATGTAGGACAAATGTAGGGCAACATTTTCAAATGTAGGACACAATTTTATAAAAATGGAGGACGTGCAAAAAATTGAGTTTTTTTTTTTAAATGTTAATATAAATGCATGT
>NW_024832722.1:647-1333 GCF_019175285.1 Sceloporus undulatus
GTTAATATAAATGCATGTTTTTTAGGCATGATCAAAATGGAGGACATTTTGGCATTATTCTTAGACAGATGGCAGAAATGTACTTGCCCTCGGGTTCAACTGTACTTCTCAAAAGTGTGTACTTGGTCAAGGGACTGTGGTTTTTCTTCACTGCGCATGAGTTTGTAAAAATCACAGCAAGTTACATTGGCCGTGCCTCAGAGGCTTGTTGATATCAATATCACGATCATCATCATCATCATCATCATCATCATCATCATCATCATCACCACCACCACCACCACCACCACTACCACTATAATTAGCCAAGAAAGGCAGATTTGTTAGCATTCAAAGCACCATAAATACACAAAAAATGCACTTGCATATATTTAATAATAAAAAAATAATGAAAAAATAAATAAAAAACAAGGCAGGGGTGTACATATATGATAATAAAAACTAATGTAATAAAATAAAAACAAGCAATAATAAAAATTAATAAAATAAAACAAAAACAAGCAATAATAAAAATTAATAAAATAAAAAATAAAAAGCAATAATAAAAATTAAAAAATAAAATAAAATAAGTATTTTATATTTTTAAATATAATTTAAAAACCCCAAAATACCAATGCAGACCTAATGGCCACTGACTCAGCTTTCCTCTTCCTCCTCCTCCTCCTCCTCCTCCTCCTCCTCCTCCT
>NW_024832723.1:0-1333 GCF_019175285.1 Sceloporus undulatus
ATTCAGGTCATTGTGAAGTTTGATATAGTCCTCAGGGGTATTAGCTATTCCTTCTAATTTGGTGTCAGCTGCAAACATGATAAGTATACCCTCAGTTCTGTCATCCAAGTCATTGATAAAAATGTTGAACAGCACTGGGCCCAGGACAGAACCCTGTGGGACCCCACTGGTCACTTCTCTCCAGGATGAAAAGGAGCCATTATTGAGCACCCTTTGGGTTCAGCCACTCCACCAGTTACATATCCATGTAACCGAGTGTTCAAAAAGGTTTAAATCACTTTAGAATGTTTCCTGTGGGGGGGAAATGGTCTGAAACCAAATTGAATGCAATGGGTGCTTGGTGCAAATATCTCAGACAAAAAGGATTAGCACACCAACTCTCAGGTCCTTCTTGGCTCTGAATTTCGATTGCGTTCCATTGCCAGTGTACACTACAATCTGAGGGTGACACTCCCAGATGCAGCTCAGAAATAACATAGCAGAGTACGGAAATAAATATCCATATATAGAGATTTTGGCAATGCACTGAGCACGTTTCACACTTAAAAATAAGTCACAAACAGTTGATTTTATCGAAATCCTTGGAGGTTCTCTATCTTGAGTTGCAAAATAATACAAATATTTGCTAGCTCTCTTCTCCGACTTCCATCAACTTCACCTTTTCTTGTACACACAACTCCAATCCAATCCACACCAATCTGCATGTGAGCTGCATACTGTATTGGTTGTGAGTCATCTCCTTGCACCAAACAGCATGAAATGACCTCTATAGTTAGCTGGCATTATACCTTGTGTTCCGACTCAGGATTCAATGGCAGTCTCACAGGATATGATGCCGCCTGTCAATCAAAGTATTTTTGCACATGTTTAATTGAATATTTTTTCAACAGTCCTTTGAATATCTCCTTCCAGTGATTCCCTTAAGGTAGGCCCCCTCCAATCTCTTTCTTGTTAACTCCTATAAGTAAATATACAATTGTTCCATGGATTTAGGGCCATAAGCAGCAGGGTCATGCTTCGGTTACTCACAGAAACTTTCTTAATTTTATCTCTTATAAGGAGGGGTTAATGAGGGCTAAATCAGGGGTAACACCCCCCTCTCTTAACTCTGATTTTTAGTCTCATCTGTCATTGTCCTTCTTTACAGAAGAACACTTGAGTCATGAGAGAACCCACACAGGAGAGAAGCCTCACAAATGCCAGCATTGTGGGAAACGTTTTTCTCGGAAGGCACACCTAGTGAGACATCAGAGAGTCCACACAGGAGAGAAACCATACAGATGCCAGCATTGTGGGAAATGTTTTTCTCTGAAGTCACACCTAGTGACACATC
>NW_024832724.1:0-1333 GCF_019175285.1 Sceloporus undulatus
AATTGACTATGACTTTTTTAAAAACAGAAACAATTACTTTCTCAGAGCGAAAGACGTCACTTAAATTATCAAAACCATTTCAGCAAACAGCCAGAAAAAGTGACCATGTACCTGTTTTCCTTCGCAATCCATACGCCATAAAGACCTTCTTCTAAGTTTCTGAAGTTCATCTATAATGTTTCTCATTCTCCTCTTTTGGAACGCTCTTAAAAAAGATTAACCAGTATTTTTGGTACATAGGATTTTGAACCTGCCGATCATCAAGGAAAATTAATCAGGAACCTTTTTCCTTTTCCCTTCCTTCCTACGGACTCACCTCCATGATGGGAATATTCACTTATGGTGTTTGGCAATCCTTTTTTGAAGAAATATGTTGTGTATCATACACTATTCCAGATTATTTATTAGGAGCCCATTGCTTTCTTAATCAGGTTTATACTTTACAGCAGATTTCTTTATCCTATTTAAACTAAGCCAATCCCTGCAAGTAAAAATGATCTGGTCAAATTCTGTGTTCTTCTAAGATTACTGCAGATGAAAATGTACCTTAAAGATGTATCTTTCTCTCTCTCTTCATAGGATTCCACTTCTTCTTAACCTGAAAATTTCCTTTCAGATCCACAAAGAGGTCATTTGTAAAAAGATGGTGTAACCCTTCAGCCTTAATAAATATTCCCCAGAGCCAGGCACCAAGTGAAATGTAAAATGAAGGAAAATAAGAACTGTTCTCTTCCCAATAAAGGGACCTACCTCTCATAGACTTACCAAAATATTGGAGATGTTCCTTGGAAATGCTGTTCACATTTCTCTTTTTGAGGGAAGGTGTCTTTTATACCTCTTTTCAGATCCTTTGGTGCATATTTGTGCTTTTCTTAACATTGACAGGAACTTTCATCTCTCTCCTAGTTAAATGTTATTTGGAGAGCCAGGCAAAACAGAGTATATACAACTACAAATACTAGAATATCTACTACATCTAATGGATTGTTATGTTTAAATCTTTCCAAAGTATATAACTTTCTGTTCTAGAACTAATTCTCTTAAATCTCACCTGACTTCCTTGATATAGTATTGTGTATTTTAAAGGAGCAGAACTTCTTTCCTGATCCAATTTATTCTTCATATCATTTAACCTCTGTCCTTCTGCCAATGTTAATATATGATCCACTGACCTTGCTTTTGTTTCAGTTCTCCTAATATTAGATAAATGACATATGAAATGTGGAGAGCGTACCAGTGTAGCTGAGGTCTTTATACCTTGTATAAAGGTATACCACGTTTGCCTCCTTCTTACATACATATTACTGTAGTTATTCCAGTGCAGACATTTAGC
>NW_024832725.1:0-1333 GCF_019175285.1 Sceloporus undulatus
CCCATCATCCCTGGCCCTGATTGGCTGGAATCCCAGTCCCTGCCTCCAGTTCTGGCAGCCATTTTATGCTGCTTGTGACTGTTGGGAATAATGTTCCAGAACCTTCTCTGAGGCTTCAATTGAACAGAGGCTTCTCTTTCTCTCCTGAGGCTCCAGAGAGAGAAGGAAGCCAGGCTCCTTGGGCCAAAAGGGAGGAAGTGTGTCCCTTTGTGTGTTTATTTTCTGAGAGGGTTTTCTTATTACACAGCTCTGCTCCTTCTGGGGAACATGGGTTTTAAAAGGGATCAGAAATGGGAGGATACTTTTAATACAAGCCTTCTTCTTCTTCTTCTTCTTCACAAACATTGGGCTTTGGCTACTATCCCTGTTTTTAAGTATTGTTTTAATAACTGTCCAATAATTTAATGGCATTTTATTTTGGATGGGATTCTTAGGAAGGGTTTGGGAGGTAATGAAACATGTTTTTATTGTATTGTATGCATATTTTTTATTGTAAGCTGCTAAAAGGTGGCCATTCTTGTGTAGTAATTCTCTTGTGACTAACTCCCACAACAGCCTTTTAAGATAGGCTTCATAGGCTCCTAGGGCTGGAAGGGAGCCCCAAGGGCCAAACAGTCAGCCACATTCTGCCCTCCAAGTCCTCCAAAGAGATGGCCATCCAGCCAGAGACTCCTCCAATGCTCTTTGAGGCAGCATCTCCCATAGATTTGCTCAGAGGTCATGGGGCCCACAATCCCATGGGAACCGGTCATTACCCCTCACTTTGTGATAGGAGACCCCCTCAGCCCCTGGACTATTTACTACCAGGAGTTACTATGGCTGGGACTCAGAGGACTAGTTTCCTAGGCATTGTCACCTTCTGCCCTCCATTGCCATTTGCCACATGGTCTATTCCAACTCTATGCTCCTTTAATGGATGCTCTTAGTGAAGGGGCCTGAGGGGAGGAGCAGGGGGTCTGCATGATTTAGGTCCCCCCCATAAGGACTCCAGTCCTCCACTCCGTCCTTCGAAGGGCAAGAGGGGGGCAGGGAAAGGCTTGGGCCTGGAGTTTGGAGGGAGAGAAGAAGAGCCCCCAGTTCCCATTTCCAGGAGAGGAATGGCGGTTGTGGGGGGCAGGCCTAGTGGGGAGGTCAGGAAGGAGAGAGTCGGAGGAGGGAAAGGGGGCCGTGGGAGGAAGGATGAAGGGCCTCAAATAATACTTTCTTTCCAGGCATTACATTCATTGGAATATGGGAATTATGATTTGCAAGTAACATTAGTGGAAATGTTACTTTACATTACTAAAGCTTCTGTTTGGTGTGAAATGGGAGGAGGAGGAGGGGGTCAATGGGG
>NW_024832726.1:0-1333 GCF_019175285.1 Sceloporus undulatus
TCTGGGGGAGAAGCCACAGGGAGAAATCTCCTGGTTGTAACTTATTATTACTATTATTAGTAGCATCATTAGTATTATTAAATTTTATTTATTTATAAAGACATGGAAAGACGTATTTATAAAGAGCATCTCAGTGAGTCTCAATATTATAGCATCAGGAAAGATTTTAGGTGTTAAGGTTTGGAAATGCTGTTTGGGATCCCTTCTGACTTTGGAGCCCTTTCATCCTCCATTTTGGGTTCCCTGAAGGCCTCAAACTGCCAAGCTCTAAGTCAGAGGCAGCCATTTTGTGTTCTGGTGGCCATTTTGTGCTTCTTGTGACTGTTGGGAATAATGTTCCAGAACCTTCTCTGAGGCCTCAGTTGAACAGAGGCCTCTCTTTCTCTCCTGAGGCTCCAGAGAGAGAAGGAGGCCAGGCTCCTTGCGCCAAAAGGAAAGAAGTGTGTCTCTTTTCTGAGAGGGTTTTCTTACACATCTGTGCTCCTTCTGGGGATCATGGGTTTTAAAGGGGGTCAGAAATGGGGAGGATAGTTTTAATACAAGCCTTATTATTACTCTTCACAAACACTGGGTTTTGGCTTCTAAGAGGAGGCTAGTCCCCCAAAAAAGGCCAAAAGTGGCTCCTTTGGGAGGTTTAAAAAGTCTCCCCAGTTTTCTTATTAATAGATTTTCAGGCAAAAAGGAAGGAGACAGACCAGAATAACTCATATTACCAAGAATGAAACAAACAAACATAGAAACAAACAAACAAGAAGAAGAAGAAGAAGAAGAATGATTAGAGACTAAAACAAACTACTTATTTTTTTAAAGGAAAACCATTACTGTATTAGGAGGGTAAAAACAAGACTTGGGTGCTTCTATCCTTTTACAACCGACTCAGGCTGTATCTGCACTGCAGAAATAATCCAGTTATAAAGTCTTTTAACTCTCCTGGTTCCATCCTGTGGAATCCTGGGATTTGTAGTTTGTTGGGCATGAGAGCTCTCTGGCAGAGAAGGCTAAGTGTCCAAAGGTAAAATCCCAGGATTCCATAGCACTGAGCGGTTAAAGCGGTGTCAAAGTGCCTTATTTCTATAGTTCAGATGCAGCCTTCTTGGGAAAGGGGCTGATACTGGGGATCTTTGGAGGTTTCAGCAGGTTATTTATTTGTTTATTTATTTATGATGCACTCATTTCACATCTAGCTACGGGGACATAACCAGGGCCCTCTCCAATTCCCCATCCCCTAATCTCCCACCACTCTAAGAAGGCATGGAGAGCTACAGTGAGTCTATGCTAGCTCCAGGGGGCTTTGTTTGGTGCAGAGGGAGGAGAGGGGTACCCACCTCTGCAT
>NW_024832727.1:0-1333 GCF_019175285.1 Sceloporus undulatus
TTCCTAAGAAAACTCTGTAACAGGGGGCCTTTGGGTCATCGTAAGTTGGAAATAACCTGAAGGCACATAACAAGCTAGTGTAGTGTGTATCCATAGATTCCAGCCATAGTTTGCATGCTTAGGGTACTTAGGGTGGAGTGCCTGTGAACATCTACAAAGCTTGCTGTCTTTGGGAAGGGGATGAGGTCTAACTTAACAGAGCAAGATGGCTGCCGCAGGTAAGTGATTTGGGGAACCAGGAAAAGATTATGCTATTTATTTATTTACACTTTTTGCAAAACGGACTCAGAGAGGCTAACAACATTTAAAAAGTACAACTGCAAATATACAAAATTGATACATTAAAATAAAATTAAATTGTTACAATATTAAAACGGATTGCATGTTAAACGAATAAAATGCAGTTAAAATAAAGATAAAGGTGTTTAAAACACTTTAAAACAATACAACTCCCCAGCCCGTTCTTTAAAAAAATTATGTTTTTAATGCCTGTCTGTAACAGGAAGGCCTTAGCCTGCCAGCGGAAGGACAACAAAGAGGGGGTCATTCTGGCCTCCCTGGGAAGGGAGTTCTACGGTGTAGGGGCAGCTACTGAGAAGGCCCTCTCTTGTGTCCCCACTCACCATTCTTGTGATGGTGGTGGGACTGAGAGAAGGGCATCTCCAGAGAATCTCAGAGCCTGGGCCAGCTCATACAGGCAGATACAGTCTGCCAAATAGCCTGGACCTGAGCCATATAGGGCTTTATAGGTCATAACCAGCACTTTGAATTGTGTCTGGAAACAAACTGGCAGCCAGTGGAACTGTTTCAACAGGGGCATTGTGTGGTCTCTGCAACCTGCCCCAGTTGACAGTCTGGCTGCAGCTGTTTGGACCAGCTGAAGTTTCCAAACACTCTTCAAAGGCAGCCCCTTTAAATGTGCAAAACACTCCTGGTCACTGCAGAGACTTGGGCCTCCAGGCTCAAAGCTGAGTCCAAGAGTACCCCCAAAGTGGGAACCTGCACCTTCAGGGGAAGTGTAACCCCATTAACACAGGCCGGATCCCTATTCCCTGATCTGCCTTCCAACTGAGCAGGAGCACCTCTGTCTTGTCTGGGTTAAGTTTCAATTTGTTTGCCCTCATCCATTCCCATTACTGATGACATTCTGGTTTAGGACCAGAACCACCTTGGATTGAAGTGGAAAGGAATAAATAGTGTTGGGTGTCTTCCACATATTGATGGCATCTCACCCCAAAACTCTGGATGACCTCTCCCAGAGGTTTCATATATATGTTAAATAGCATAGGGCACAGACCCTGAGGGATGCAACAGATAAATGGTCAGGGCATCA
>NW_024832728.1:0-1333 GCF_019175285.1 Sceloporus undulatus
GTGTGCATGTGTATGTATATGTCTATATGCATATGTGTGTGTGTGTGCGCGCATATGATCTTACAATACTATACTCCAAGCATCTGAGAAAGGCTGTATCTGCACTGCAGAAATAATCCAGTTTGGCACCACTTCGACTACCATGGCTCAATGCTATGGGATCCTGGGAAGTGTAGTTTGTTGTGGCACCAGAGCTCTCTGACAGAGAAAGCTAACACAAAACTCACAAAACTATAATTCCCAGAATCCCATAGCACTGAGCCAGGGCAGTTAAAGTGGTGTCAGATGAGATGATTTCTGCCGTGCAGATGCAGCCGAAATGAATCACAACCCACAGAAGCTGATGCTGAAATAAAACCCTTAAGTCTTTACTTGCTTTGTTGTTATTAGCTGCCTTCGACTCACAGCAACGCTGTGGATGAGCCACCTCCAAACCCCTCTATCCTCCATTGCTCTGCTCAGGTTCCCTTGATTCAGCCCCATAACCTCCCGAATTATGTCTAGCCATTTGACATGCAGCCTTCCTCTCTTTCTACTCCCTTCTACCTTTCCTAGCATTACTCTCCTTCTTAATTATTCATGTCTCCTCATGATGTGGCCAAAATACAACAGACTCAGTTTAGTCATTTTGGCTTCTGGGGAGATTTCAGGCTCGGTCTGTTCTTGGACCCATTTGTTTGTCTTTTTGACTGTCTGCAGTATCCTCAGCTTCTTCTCCAGCACCAGATCTCAAATGAATTGATGTTCTTCTCATCCACTTTCATTACTGCCCAGCTCTCACAGCCGAATATGGTAACAGGGGACACAATGGACTGGACATTAGTGCTCAGTTGTATATCTTTAGACATTAGGACCTTGCTCAGTCCCTTCATGGCTACTCTTCCCATTCATAGTCTTGTTTCGATTTTTTCACTGCAGTTTCCCATTCTGATCAATGTTTGCTCCAAGATACAAGAAACCTTTTAACTTCCTCAATATCTAGGTTGGATTTATGTAGATCTTCCCTAGTCATTATTTTTGTTTTCTGCATGTTCAGCAACAAGCCTGCCTTTGCAATTTCTTCCTTGACCTTCCTTAGTAATTGCTCCAAGTCCGTGGTGTTTTCCTATAGTAATATTGTATCGTCCATGTATCTCAAGATTGCTGATGTCCTTCCTCTTATCTTTCCTCCTCTTTTTCAAGCCAGCTCTTCATTTATTTTCTGCATGTAAACTGAACAGTTGGGGTGACAAGATGCAGCCTTTTGCCAATTGAGAACTATTCTGTTTCTCCATGTTCTGTTCTGACAGTAGCTTCTTGTCCTGAGTACAGATTCCTCATCAGGACTATCAGA
>NW_024832729.1:0-1333 GCF_019175285.1 Sceloporus undulatus
CTGACAGTAAGGGCTGTTCGACAGTGGAACAAACTCCCCCGGAGTGTAGTGGAGTCTCCCTCCTTGGAGGTCTTTAAGCAGAGGCCAGATTGCCTTCTGCTGGGGATGCTTTGATTGTGCGTTCCTGCATGGCAGGGGGTTGGACTGGACGGCCCGTGCGGTCTCTTCAACTCTAAGATTCTATGATTCTAACCTCTGACTTAATTGTTTGTAGAATTTTTAAAGGGTTTTCAGCAGTCAAGTGTCCCAACTTTTATGGACAGTCAGGGTAGCTTACCATGATAGTTTTCTTCTGGGAAAATAGAGGCAAAACTTTTATCTTCCTCCCCTTTCCAATTTACCCCTTCAGGAGAAAGCTAGATCTATAATGAGCATGGGAAACCACTGGGGACAACTTTTCAGGTTGATCAAGTGCTTGATGCTCACATTTTTGGTAGTTTTGCAATGGATTTTTAAAAATTATAAAATTTAAGTTAGCTACAGCTATCTAAACTAGATTTAAATTAGACGAAATTACACATTAACTTTCTTAAATATTTGTAAATGTATTCAGATTCCCCCACTCATTAACAAAAAAATCACTGCATTCTTAAATGTTTAATGTTAAATTTATATATAAATGAAGCTTACTTATATGTGCTTAAATGGACTTTAACTACAGTATATGATATTCACTAATGATACTCCACTAAAAGAAGAACAGTACTTCAATGAGACTAGTTTGGCTGCAAAGCTCTATGTGGCTCAGGTCCAGTTTATATGAAGGAACATGTTCTCCCATATGAGCCTGCCTGTATCTCGAAATCTTCTATGGAGGCCCTTCTCTCTGTCCTGTAACACTCACAAGTACATCTAGTCAGAACATGAGTGAGGGCCTTCCTGGTGGCTGCTCCCAGACTCTGGAACTCCCTTCCTAGAAAGATTAGACTGGCTCTCTCCTTGCTTGCTTTCTGCAGCTAGGGGGCCATTCACATTACCTTTTACACCAGTTTTGAAATCGATTCTTCCACGTGAACTTCATATTGGGCCTGATTTTGTCACAATCCATGTCGAGGCTTGCACAAGTAAATGCCCCTTACCCCGGGGTATCCAGAATCGGGATAAAATCCGTCTTTTCTCAAAAGACCCAGGTTCCGCGAAATATGAACTTGCCCTCGATCATGATTGGGGCAAATTCTGGGAGGGATTAAGGTCTGAGGGAGGGCAGAGGTCAGAGCATTCCCTCCCCTCATCTGAGGGGAGGGGGAGAAGGAGGAGGAGGAAAGAGCCGAAGGAAAAAGGGGAATCTGGAGGCAAAGGGTGACAGGAGGCAAAAAGGGGGTGACTGACGGGG
>NW_024832730.1:0-1333 GCF_019175285.1 Sceloporus undulatus
TGCTTCTCTTTTTCCTCCTTCCCTCCCTTCCCTCTTCCTTGCTTTCTTCTTTCTCTCCTTCCTTCCTTCCTTCCTTCCTTCCTTCCTTCCTTCCTTCCTTCCCTCTTTCCTTCCTCCCTTCATCTCCTTCCCCTCTTCTCCTTCCCCTCTTCCCCTTCCCCCTTCCCCTTCCCTTCTTCCCCCTTTCCCTCCCCTTGCTCCTTCCCTCTCCCTCCATCCCCATGATCCCCATCCCTTTCCCATGGAAGAGGCGGATCCCAGACCCAGGACTCTGGGAGCCAGAGGCAAAGGCACGGGGGTCTCTCTGCTGCCCCTGAGGCTGGCATGGCACACACGCCTCCTCTCTGCCCAGGCAGATCCAGACTCAGGAGGAAATGTCCTTTCCCTTCCTTCCTTCCTTCCTTCCTTCCTTCCTTCCTTCCTTCCTTCCTTCCTTCCTCCTGGCCATCTTCTCCAGAGAGTGGCAGGAACTATTTCCCAGCGGGACAAGGCCACCAAGACCAGCCCAGGCTCCCATCAAGGGAGGAGGAGGAGGAGGGAGCAGAGCCCAGGAAGCCAACTGCTCTTATTGTTTTTAAAAGTATTATTTCAAGTACTGTATTGCATTACTGTATTGTTATGTTATTGATGTTGTTGTTGTTGTTGTTTTTATTGCCTCTGTATGGTATAGTAGCGTTTTTAATTACTGTAACTTTGAATGTTTAACCTGGCTCGCTCCCAGCTGCTAGCCTTTTCTGACAGCAGTTATTACTGAGCCTTTGTTTTCATGGATTGTATCATCATAATAATAAACCCTTCTGTTCGATGGGTGGAATTGTGTCTCCAGGCCCTTGGCTCTGGTTTCTCTTCAAACCTTTCTCATCTAGAGACCAATATCTATAAATCAATGTACAGTATATATCTGTTCATCTCAGTTATCTTATTTTGCTGACCATTATCTAAACCTTTTTAGCTCCTTGCAACATGTATTTATTTAACCCCTCAACTCTTCTGCTATCTGTTATCTGCCTATCTATCTATCTATCTATCTATCATCATCTATCTCCATCCATCTATCCTTATCCTTTTTCTTATTTAATCTTATCTCTTCTGCCTTCTGTTATATATCCATCCATCTATCTACCTCTATCCCTGTCTCTACCTTTTCTTATCTAATCTATCATTCACCTGTTATATCTGTCTGTCTGTCTGTCTGTCTGTCTGTCTGTCTATCATCTCTCTCTCTCTCTCTCTCTCTCTGCCTATCTCTCTGTCTGTCTGTCTATCTATCTATCTATCTATCTATTTGATCACTATCTAGCTCTGTCTATCTATCCCTGTCTCCACCTTTTCT
>NW_024832731.1:0-1333 GCF_019175285.1 Sceloporus undulatus
CAGAGCAAGAAGCAACACTTCAGCTGCCTTCTAGAAGATAAAGCAAAAAGGCTTCCAAAAGGACTGAAGCCTTGGGCAAGTCACACTCTCTCAGCCTCAGAGGATGGCCATGTGAAACCCACTCTGAAGAAACCTGCCAAGAAAACCCCTTCAGAGACTCCCATAAGGTCACCATAAGACCTGGAAACAACTGGAAGACACACACACACCAGTCACAATACTGGGAAATAGGTGCAGGTCTTGCCCTGGGCAAGTCATACTCTCTCAGCCTCAGAGCATAGTAGTGACAGGAATTGCTCAGCCAAGGGTGTCCCCAGCCTTTTACACTGCAGCAGCCATGGAGCACTTGATGCTGGAAAGGTCAACAGTGCTCCGGCCACCGGCCACTGCCTTCTTGGCAAAGGCAACGGTTGGGCAGAGGCTCAAGCCCATGGTGGCTCCCTTGATCCCAGCCATTAAGTCCCGAAGCTGACAGGAAGGTTAGGATTCCTTTCTTCCCTGGAGAAGTCACATTCTCTCAGCCTCAGAGGAGGGCAGAGACAGACCTCTTTCCCAGCCTAAATCTTGTAATTTAGGAATCAGTTCAAGGACAGGATGGGCAGGAGTCATCTGCCCCTTTTCTGGAGGGACTATTTCGGATCTAGGATCCATTTTAAGGCCACCAGGCTCAAACGTAAACACTGATCTCAGTCAGAGTCCTTGGTGAGGAGATAGGTTTGATCCTGCTATAAATCTGTGCATATAAGGATCCAATAGTACCAGCGGATTCACATATGCACACGTTCAGAACAAGACTGCACCTGTCTATTCACAAGCAAGTCTCACTGAGGTCAGGACAAGCATGTTGTTGTTGTTGTTGTTGTTGTTGCTCTTGTTGCAGTGTGCCTTGGCAAGATTTCTTCAGAGTGGTTTTATCATCATATCCATCCACCAACGGCTGAGAGAGTGTGGCTTATTGCTCCAGTTCATCCAGTGGGTTTATACAGCCAAGCCTGGACTCGAAACCTGGACTCCAGAGTCACCCAGGACATGATTTGGTTTCCTGGAAATACAGTGCTCACAGGAAGCCATTTGGTGCTGGACTAGGACTCTGGAGACCAGGGTTAGTATCTCGTTTGCTCAACTTCAGAGGGTGGCAAAGGCAAAAAACCAAGGAGTCTTTAACAATGTGATTTCCAGAACTATATCTCCCAATCCTCCCTCCTTCTAAAGATCTCTTTTCACTGCCCTCCCTGGCAGGATCTCCCCCCCAACTCTAGGATTCTGTGTATTCCTGCATGGCAGAAGGAGGCTGGACTGGATGGCCCTTGGAGGTCTAGGAGTCTGTGTATTC
>NW_024832732.1:0-1333 GCF_019175285.1 Sceloporus undulatus
AGCCCTGATGGCTGTGGAGGAGGCGTCAAATGATTTTCTTAAGGCCGGATCGGCTCTTTTGTCTTCATGGTTTTTTAGGGCATCGTCTCCATCTTTGCAGTAGACCGCGAACGTGGTCAAAGCTGCAACGGGAGCATCAACCAAGGGAACTTGGAGCTTTGACATGACCGATTGGGGAAGGTTATAAAATTTTTTGAATGACTGAGGATTTGGTCTGGCTGTGGCTGGCTTAGACCACTCTTCCCTAATAACCTTCATAAAATCTGAAGTAAAGGGGACCTCAATAGAAGGGGGCCCAGGTTGTGGGAAGGAGTAACCCTTTCCCTGGGGAAGGTCTGTGTCTTGAGTTTGAGGGATGGTAGCATTTATAGGCAACTCAAGAGTTTTTATTGCTTTTTTCAACAGGATTTGAAAGTCCTCTTGGGGGAAAAGTCTGCTGGAGGAAGGTGTGGGATCTTCTCCATCATCATCATCATCAACAGATAATTCGTCAAGGGTGAGTAAGCCCTCTTCACTGTGAGATAATTTGTTTGAAAGGTCCTCTGCACCATCCACATCATCAGAAGAATGCAGAATAATGGAGGCCTTGGGCTTTTTTGATTTGTGCTGTTGGCCAGTAGGTGGCGCTGGTCGCTTAGCTTTTGTCTTAGCAGCAGCTGAAGAGGAGCCCGGGAGACTTTTCCCACCCTTTTTGTGAGGCTTGAGGGCAGTTTTCCTGGGGGTGAATTTTCCCCTTTCAGAGGGAGGGATGGACTCCAGGGAGGAGTGGGCAACTGGAGAGGAGGAAGAGGAAGACCTTGTCCTGGTTGGGGCTCTCTGGGCAGAGGCATCTGGCTGAGAGGTAGGGAGGGAAGGCTGTCTCCCGTGGTCTGAAATGGTGCCAGTCATCCCCAGAGAGAGGGGAAGGGCTGCAGGACAGGGCTGTTGGCCAGATAAAGCTGCAGCTTGGAAGGAGATGAGGGAAGCGATTATGGAGGAGAGCTCCGGTGGCAATGCTTGCAGCTGGGGGGCCAGTTGGGTGGGGGTAGTACTCACACCCTGTTCTGAGTCCTCCAATGTGGCCCAGGTCCAGTCCTTTTGCTGGAGGGTGCAGTGGGGCCCCTGTAGGTTCGGAGATGAGGGTTCTTCCTCCTCCGACCTGGCCCTGGCAGTCCTAGCAGCAGGCTCCTTGTCTTCATAGGGGCTGAGAGAGTGACTGGGTTGCTCTCTAGCCAAGTTCAGGGAATCACAGGACATGCCTGGGCTGTCCTCCTGATCCCCAGCCCCTGACATCGTTGTTGGTCCCCTGGCAGTCCAAAGAGACAGGAGAGGGGACAGATAGGAGGCAGAGGCA
>NW_024832733.1:0-1333 GCF_019175285.1 Sceloporus undulatus
ATCTCTTTACTTATTCTGTGCTGAAATTCCCCTATTCTGTCCTCTGCTCCATTATCCTCAGGTTGAGCACCCTTTTCCTTTTTTGAGAAGACTGAGGCAAAGAAGGTGTTGAGTAATTCTGCCTTTTCTCTGTCCCCTGTTAACATTTTGCCATCTTCTCGACGCAGTGGCCCTACCATTTCCTTCTTCTTACTTTTGCTGCGGACATATCCAAAAAAGCCCTTTGTGTTGTCTTTATTCTCTCTAGCAAGCCTGAGTTCATTCTGTGCTTTAGCTTTTCTGACTTTACCTCTACACATGCCTGCTATTTCTTTGAATTCCTTTTTCATGATTTCCCCCTTTTTCCTTTTCTTATACATGCTCCGTTTAAAACTTAGCTCGGTTGAAAGTTCCTTAGTCATCCATCCTGGTTTCTTGAGACACCTCCCATTTTTCTTTCTCACTGGAACTGTTTGAATTGTCCCTTCAGTATCTCCCTTTTGAGAAAGTCCCATCCGTCCTGAACTCCTTTATCTTTTAGTATTTCTGACCATGGAATCGCCCTCAATTCTTCTCTAAGTTTACTAAAATTCACTCTCCTAAAGTTCAGAATGTGTGCCTGACTATGCCTGGTTTCTCCTTTCCACTGTATTACAAACTCCAGGAGAACATGGTCACTTCCACCTAAGGATCCCACCAATTGCACCCCATTAAACAAGTCATCCTTGTTGGTTAGGATCAGATCTAAAATAGCTGACCCCCTTGTTGCCTCTTCCACCTTTTGTACAATTAAATTGTCTCCGAGGCAAGTGAGGAATTTGCTAGACCTTGAGGATTTTGCTGAGTTTGACTTCCAACAAATATCCGGATAGTTGAAGTCTCCCATCACTACTACATCTCTCTTTTCTGACTGTGTGGTCATCTGTTCTAGAAAGATATCATCCAATTTCTCAGTCTGAGTTGGGGGTCTGTAGTAGACTCCCACCGTAACATCCTTGTTGTTTCCCTCCCCTTTAATTTTTATCCAGATGCTCTCCACCTGGTTTCCATGACTGATGTCCTGGATCTCTTCACTGGTGTAAATATAAATATCTCTGACATATATAGTGCTAGTCCTCCTCCTTTCCTGTTTGGCCTATTTCTCTTAAAAAGATTATACCCATCTATTTCCACATTCCAATTATAAGACTCATCCCACCAGGTTTCGGTGATGCCTATTATATCATATTTGCTTTGTTGTACTAGGAGTTCGAGTTCATCTTGCTTATTTCCCATGCTCTGTGCATTAGTGTAGAGACATCGCAGACCATGGTTCCCTTTTACTTGCTGCCTGTGCAAGTTTTTTTTCCTCCCA
>NW_024832734.1:0-1333 GCF_019175285.1 Sceloporus undulatus
CTTTGGTTTTTTCTTCACTGTGCATGAGTTTGTAAAAATCACAGCAATTTACATTGACCAGGCCTCAGAACCAAAACCACACAGAAAAGGCACTTTGGAAAGTCACACTCTCTCGGCTTCTGAAACAGTGCATGCATGCCTCTCAAGCTGACCCACTCATATCATCGTCATCATCATCATCACCACCACACTATCACTGTCAAAGTAAGGGAGACTTGTTAGCATTAAAAGCACACACACACACACCAAAAAAACCCCACCTTGAGGCCTCTCTGGTCACTTACTCCTTCCTCTCCTCCTTTTCCTCCTCCTCCTCCTCCTCCTCCTCCATTTGCCTGGGGGCTGAGGTGGACGGGGCGGAGGAGGAGTGTGGCGCGCGGCTGCGCGCAGGAGGCAAACCGCCTCCAGCTTTGCCTCGTCCTCCACGCGGCCACGCAGCCTGCTGGAGAAGAGGGGGCGGAGGAGGAGGAGGTGAGTGGCGCGGCCGCACGGGGAGGCAAAGGCGGAAGGAGCCAGCGCCTCTTGCGCACGGTTGCGCCACCCTCCCTGCCTCCCTGCGTGGGCGCGCCACCTTCCCCCGCCTCCTCCGCCCCCTCTTCTCCTCCTCCCCGCGCGCCCGCGCGCAAGAGGCACTGGCTCCGTCCGCCTTTGCCTCTATGCTGCGGGCGGGCGGGGAGGAGGAGGAGAGGGGGCGGGGGAAGGTGGCGCGCTTGCACGGGGACGGGCCTCCTCCGCCCCAGGCAGGCCTCACTGTCCTCCTCTTCCTCCCTGCCTCCCCGAGGCGGAGGAGGAGGGCAGCGAGGCCTTCAGGCCGCAGCGACTTGGCTGCAACCGGGGGGGGGTCCCGGTTTTTGGGCTGCACCTGTGCCGGGAGGGGCCCGGGGCCCCCAAAATCGGAAAATGCACGGGTGCAGCCGGGTTATGGCAAGCCTATTGTTATGCCATAATGTTAATTAAACTGTTGTGTGGCTGAGTTCTGTGGTCCAAGGCCACAGGTGCAGTGGTTGAGAAAAGGCACATGAGAGCTTAATTGCTTTTAGGAAAGCTGCCAGAATCCCGGATGGGAGGACACTGCGCAGAAAAGGGCGGGAGAACGCTGTGCGGGAAAGGGCTACCCAATTAATTAGCTTTATTGGTAAATAGAGTGGGGTGGATTCATATGGTTATAAAAGGGATATGCTTATACTTTCTTTCATTCTTGACAAAAAAAGTCACTTCTATTACATGTATCTTCTTCTTCAATAAAAGCTATTCTCTTTCAAAGTACGTACTGCCTTTTGTGTTGCAAGAGGGGCTGCAATTAGGACCCTGACAGATATCTCTCTCCCCTTCC
>NW_024832735.1:0-1332 GCF_019175285.1 Sceloporus undulatus
AGATAGGAAGGAGGTCCTGGAGGGAGGGGGCCTTGGGAGATATAGGGCCTTCTTGAGATATTCAGTGTTCGCTTCCTAACAAAGAGGTTTCTGGACTCATAAGGGATGTGGGGAAAACTGGGTCTGAAAGGCATAGTAGCCTTTCCTCTTGCCAATGGGGTTTACAGTGCATTCCCTGGACTGGATCTTCCAGCATCCACAGGACCAGAAAGAGGAGGGTCTAGGGCTTCCATTTCATGGTTTTAGGCTCTGGGAATGTGTGCCTTTGGCCAGTGTCCGTGTGGCTGGGGCTCCAGGGTCCCTCAGTCCCTCCTGCCTCGTTCCATATTAACTGCAGGAGGAGCCTGTGAGGGTGGGGCAGGGGGTGGGGCCTTCCAGCTCCTCTACCCTCATTGGCCAGAATGAAGAAGGGGAGGAGCTTCTGCCTCTCTATTTAGCTCTGCGCGGGGAAGAGTGAGTAGTGGACAGAGAGACAGACAGACAGAGGGAGGGAAGGAAGGAAGGAAGGAGAGGGGAGGGACGGGACAAGGCCTGGAAGAGGTAGGCTTCACTGCTGTGCTGAGGCCTCCAACTGCCAAGCACTGAGGTGGAGGTGGCCATTTTGTGTCCCAGCGGCCATTTTGTATTCTGGTGGCCATTTTATTGTCTGCTTGTGATTGTGGGAATAATGTTCCAGAACCTTCTCTGAGGCCTCAGTTGAACAGAGGCTCCTCTTTCTCTCCTGAGGCTCCAGAGTCAGAAGGAGGCCAGGCTCCTTGGGCCAAAAGGGAGGAAGTGTGTCTCTTTTCTGAGAGGGTTTTCTTATTACACAGCTCTGCTCCTTCTGGGGAACATGGGTTTCAAAAGGGATCAGAATTGGGACGGATAGTTTTAATACAAGCCTTATTCTTATTCTTCGCAAACACTGGGCTTTGGCTTCTAAGAGGAGGCTTGTCCCCCAAAAAAGGCCAAAAGTAGCTCCTTTGGGAGGTTTTAAAAGTCTCTTCAGTTTCCTTATTAAGAGACTTTCAGGGAAGAAGGAAGGAGACAGACCAGAATAACTCATTTTACCAAAAATGAAACAAACAAACATACAAACAAATAACAACAACAAAAATAAGAATTAGACAGAAAAGCAAACTGTGGGCAGGGAACCATCTCACTAAAGAGTTGTATGTACAGCGCTGTGTAAATTTACAGCGCTTCATAAATAAAGGTTAATAATAATAATAATAGATTTTCAGGCATGAAGGAAGGAGACGGACCAGAATAACTCATATTACCAAGAATGAAACAAACCAACATTGAATTAAACAAGAACAAGAAGAATAAGGATTAGAGACTAAAACAAAC
>NW_024832736.1:0-1332 GCF_019175285.1 Sceloporus undulatus
GTCATGGTTCCATCCTACAGGACCCCGGGACTTGTAGTTTGGCAAGGCACAAGCACTCTGACAAGGCTAAAGACCTTGTAAAACTACAAATCCCAGGATTTCATGGAGCCGCGACAGTGGCTGATTTCCACAGGCTGAGTTTAGACTTAGCTTACAGTAGCTACACTGAAATCAACCGACAACTTCTAAGGCTGCATCTACACTGCAGAATTAATACAGTTTGACACCACTTTAACTGCCATGACTCAATGCTATGGAATTCTGGGAATCATAATTTTGGGAGATAGGTAGCCTTTTTTCTCAAAAAGCTCTGCTGCCACAGCAAACTACAGTTCCCAGAAATCCATAGCATGGAGCCATGATTGTTAAAGCAGTGAGAAACTGGGTTATTTTTGCAATGCAGATGCAACCTTTGAAAACGTATGCCTGGGGGGTTGTGTGTGTCACAATTTGCATTTCTGCATCCTATTACCTTCTATTAAACTCTCAGAATCATATAACTATATTTTAAAACCTGTGTCTTTAATATCACTCTATCAAAGCATCTGAGGAAGTCGACTGATATCCGCAGAAACTCATGCTAAAATATAAATCATATTTCCCCTGCTTCTCAATTAGATGTTGTATATTATATATTTATTTATCCTGTACCTCAGCAAAATAAAGGTTTTGTAACAGTACAGTGCTGACTGTGTAAATCTACAGCGCTATATTAATAATAATAATAATAATAATATAAATTACACATGAGTGAAGGTTGAAGCTGAGAGCAGTTCAAACTGGCACAACAAAAGCATTCTGACATCTAGTTTAAAATAATAACAATAATAACAACAACAACAATAATAATGATGAGGAACACAATCGGACAGAAAAATAAGGACTTGTGCTTGCTATCTCTCAAAACAATCAGAGGAAAATCTTTGATTCTCTGCAAGTCAAAGAACAAAGTATACAAAACAGTGTTTTATTTTTATAAGATACATGATGCTTCAGAGGAAACAAAATTGGCAGTCAGAACCGGGAGTGGGTGGGAAACACAATGTTGGTGTTGATACAGAAGCAGTCAGCCTAAAACAGCTCTAATGAAAGGATGGGAGGGGAATCACTGTACTGTACTGCATAATATGTTTATTGGACTGGAGCATGTCTTCCTATAAATCAAGGGAGGGAGTTGCATGGCCTTGCATGGTACCACACTGCAAGTCCCAGCAATCTTAGTCAAGATAGCTAATGATAAGGAGTGCTGGGAGCTGCAATACATCAACATTGGGGGCCTTTGTGATTCCCAAATACACCATGTCATAGAGTTAGGTAAGACTTAATAACTAG
>NW_024832737.1:0-1332 GCF_019175285.1 Sceloporus undulatus
AATGGAGGTCATGGGGAGGTCAGGGCAGATACAAGGCCACAGTACTTGAAACTGCAGCCAGACTATCCTGGCCAGTGCAGCTAAGACTGTGTTGGTTGGATCTGAGGGGATCTGCAATCCCTCAACAATGAGAAGACCACAGTTTGTCCATGCCTCATCTAAATAAATTGATTTGGTTGGAATGACTTGGTTACCATTCATTGGAGTGAGGGTGCTCCATAGCCTCTCAAATTTTAGACAAACCAGAAAATGGATCCCACATTTTCCAGCATAAGAATTAATTTGGCACAACAAAATGGTGTGCAGACTGTTCTCCAAACATTTGACTCCATAAATGTGGTCCCATATTTCACCTACTTAGGAACAGTCTTCAGTTTACTAAGCATTAGGAAGTCATTTCTGACAGTAAAATTATTGAAATAAACTACCTTATATGCCAATGGACTTATCCTTATCAGAGATTTTGGTGGCTTTAGCACTGGCACAGGTTTCTGCACTGGCAGGGTACAGGCTGCTCTTGCATTGGGATTCTTTCTAAGTATCTGATTCCATGAAAAAGCATGTTCAATCATTCCCTTCTCCTCCCACCATCTAGGGATAGAAACAATATTTGAAAACTGGTATAAATGTTTTTTAATGAGAAGAATTTGGAACTGATGACTTTGCAGTTTGTACAAAAAGTTGTACATTTTTTTTTCACAAAACAGCATTTTCTATGCTGGAAACAGCCTTTTCTATGTGGAAAATAATATTTCAACATATGAGATGTCTCCAAGACTCTCTGTCCTTCACTGCTCTGCTTAGGTCCTGTAATCTCAGACCCATGGCTTCCCACATTGAGTCTATCCATCTGGCATGTGGTTTTCATCTCATTCTACTACCCTCTATCTTTCTCAGTATTGTCTTTTTTAATTAATTGTGCCTTCTCATGATGTGGCTGTGGAGAAAAGGCAGATTAGCCTTAGCCTTAGCAACAGCAACTCTGAGCCATAGAGACAGAGTCAACTAATCGGAAGAGAGTTGGTGCCAAACAATCATAGAGAAGGCTGGAGATGATAAATAGGGCTGGTGCTGACAGAGATGGTCAGATAGGGTTTGATTGTCTAAGGACCTTATCGCACACACAAATTTAAATGTTCTAGGGACTGGAGGAGGACGCTCGTGTGCGCGTGCGGCCGCCCAAAAACGGATTTTATCGCACACGAAGACGTCCTCCAAGAGGCCCCATTCCGTCCCCCGGCGCGCACCCGTTCGCGTCCAGTCCTGACAGGCGCCATTTTTTGCCGACGGAAGGTAATCCGTCAGGCAAAAATCACGCCTGTCAGGACTGGA
>NW_024832738.1:0-327 GCF_019175285.1 Sceloporus undulatus
GGAATTTTGTCACCTGCATTTACTGTAGTTGTGTGCCTTGATCGGTTACGCGACTAATCCGAACGCCAGAGCGGCGGCGGATTGCAATTTGTGCTAAATAGCCTGTCGATTGTTTTTTCCGATCGAAACGGCAATCATGCGAGGAATTATGGCAAAAAGAAAAGGAGAGGAAAGGCGCAGTTTTGTTGTATTCAGACGAAAGTATGGGTTTTTTGCACATTCGGAAATGCTTTTTGCGCAAACGTAATGCATTTAATGTGTTTGATGAATAGAAAGGAAAGGAAGGAAGGAAGGAAGGAAGGGAAGGAAGGAAGGAAGGAAGGAAGG
>NW_024832738.1:427-1332 GCF_019175285.1 Sceloporus undulatus
GCAAAGTTTGTACCTCACTATCATGTGTGCATGCATTTTTTTCTTCCTATGACTATGTGCATGCATGCATTTGCAAGGTTAGCATATTGAAATCCTGGGCATGCATTTGCAAAGTTTGCATCTTGCAATAATGTGCATGCATGCATTTATAAAGTCTGCCTTTTGTTTTCTTGAGCATGGATGCATTTGCAAAGCATGCATTTACAAGCACAATATTCAATGGCGCATCCTAAAATATGCCACTTTTTGAACACGTTTGTCTTAGGTGTTTTTGAACACCGAATGAACCCAAAATTTAGCAACATCTACCTAGATACTACTAGGTAGATGCCAAAACAACGGTCTAACGCAATGGTTCCCAACCTTCCTAATGTTGTGACCCTTTAATACAGTTCCTCATGTTATGGTGACCCAAACCCATGAAATTATTTTCATTGCTACTTCATAACTGTAATTAAATAGGTGTTTTCCATTCGACCTCCAAAGGGGTCCCAACCCACAGCTTGGGAACCACTGGTCTAACGACTCGCAGCCCTAATTGGATTCATTAACACTGACAAACAGATCTGTATTTGGGGGGAATTTTGTCACCTGCATTTACTGTAGTTGTGTGCCTTGATCGGTTACGCGACTAATCCGAACGCCAGAGCGGCGGCGGATTGCAATTTGTGCTAAATAGCCTGTCGATTGTTTTTTCCGATCGAAACGGCAATCATGCGAGGAATTATGGCAAAAAGAAAAGGAGAGGAAAGGCGCAGTTTTGTTGTATTCAGACGAAAGTATGGGTTTTTTGCACATTCGGAAATGCTTTTTGCGCAAACGTAATGCATTTAATGTGTTTGATGAATAGAAAGGAAAGGAAGGAAGGAAGGAAGGAAGGGAAGGAAGGAAGGAAGGAAGGAAGG
>NW_024832739.1:0-1332 GCF_019175285.1 Sceloporus undulatus
AAGCTTTCCTAATGGCCCATTTGAATGTATCAATAGGGCACCCAGAGAGCATCTATTGGGGGAAAGATTCAAACTGCTCCTCTGAAAGCTATCATTGGCCTAGGACCACCTTGGCCGAACGGCCCTCAGCCACAGGTGCCCATATATACCCGTGCGCAACTGTGCAAGACCCCAGGACGGCGATCAACATGGCAGCGCCACGCAGGAGGGTCCCGGTCCGCATCGCTTACTGGACCGATGAGAAGGTCAGGATCCTCCTGGACTCCCTGATGCCACAGGCAGCCGCGAGGAGGGTGATGGCCAGCACGAACAAGCCCAACCGGGGGCATTTTCTCGAGTCATCTCGTGTCCTCCGAAACCAAGGGTTTCAAAGAACGCTGTACCAATGTAGAGTTAAATTTAAAACTCTCAAGGCAGCGTTCTTTGAAACCCTTGAGGATTTCGGAGATGAGCCCCCGGTTGACAGGCGGCCACCATTCTTCTCTCGGCTGAATGACCTGTGGGTCAGGGGTGATCGGCCAAGACCTGAAGATCGCCGTCCTCCAGGTAAGCCAGCGCTTTTGCCATGCCCTGTCCTACCCTCCTTGACCCTTCACTTGCCCTCCTCTCCTTCCTGCATGGTGCCAATGCCATCCCTCCTCTTCCCTTCTGCAGGCGTGCGGCCGAGGCGGAGGCGGAGGGAGGGAGGGCACCCTGCCAGGTCGCCCTCTCCACCATCCTCGGGGGACGAGGATGTCCCCGAGGGTGGGCCACAGCCAGGACCAGCTGCTGTGGCCCCTCCGCAGCCAGAGCAGGCTCCTCTGGCGGCAGGTAGGTCCCCAGGGTGACGGGTGGGGGTTGCCTGACTGCAGCCCCCACGACACTTGTGCCCTCCTCTGCCATGCCAGCATGGTAACTTGGGCCTTTCCTTCCTCTTTTCCAGGGCTTGAAGTCATCGCTGCTGTTGCTGCCGCCGAGGAAGAGGAGCCTGGCCCGAGCTGCCGCCTGCCAGGGGAGCCAGGGGACTTGGCCCTCGATGCCAGTGCCCTGGATCGTGTCCTCCAAGCCCGGCAGAGAGGTAAGTGTAGAGGTGAACCTAGGGAAGGGAGAGGGGGCACCCAGAAACCATGCCTGTGGGAGTGGGTGATGGGCTCGACGGGCTGATTCTAACCATCCTCTTTCTTTCCCCCCACAGAGAACCGGACGGAGAGGAGGTTCTCTGCGCTGGAGGAGAAAGTGGACAAGCTGGCGGAGAGAGTCTCCTCCATGGAGGAGGCTCTGCAAGAGATCCTCCGCCGGCTGTCCGCCCCACCGCCTCCTCCCCCTCCCTGAAGCAGCTTCTCTCCCCTGCCC
>NW_024832740.1:0-1332 GCF_019175285.1 Sceloporus undulatus
GGGGAGGCTGCAGGCAAAGCGAATTTGGGGAAAGCTCCTTCCAGAGGAACTATGGGATGGGTTTTGCAGGACATATCCCCACTTCATGGCTCTACAGACAGCCAGAGAGCCCTCCAGAGAGCCCAGAGATCAATGGGGGAGGCTGCAGGCAAAGCAAATTTGGGGAAAGCTCCTTCTAGAAGAACTATGGGATGGGTTTTGCAGGACATATCCCCGCTTCATGGCTCTACAGACAGCCCAGGGAGGGAGCACTCTTCCCCAAAGATTCTCTTTCCAGGGTTGGAAAATGGGATCAAGGAGGAGAAGGCAGATTCCGTTTGGGAAAGAGAGATGGAAAGGCTCTATTTCCCCCGAGATTGCTGTGCATCCAGCCTCTCCTCTGTTACAAATGGTGTTCAATGGCTCTCCTCACACTGGGGGAAGCCTTTAAGAGTCCTTTGACAGATGAATACACACACATACATATCCAGGGTTTCCTGTGTATTTCCCCCCAGATTGCTGTGCATCCACCCTCTCCTCTGTTACAAATGGTGTTCAATGGCTCTCCTCACACCGGAGGAAGCCTTTAAGAGTCCTTTGACAGATGCAGGCACTTGAGCGGCTGGGACTTCAGGCGCTTAAAGTGCTGAAGAGATTAAGCGCCTGTAAACCATTAAAAAAATAATAAATAATAATCCTTATCTCTTATTGAAAGACCGCCGCGGACAAAGGGGTGAGGGAAGCAAAGATGGCGACGGCCACGACGGATGAGGACAAGAAAGGGCGACGCCCCTGAGCCAGCCCATCACGCTCCGCTCCTCCCATCCAGCTAACCCGATTTCAGAGGCTGATCATTCCTATTTAAATACTCCGATTCCTATCCCGAATCAAGGGAAAACAGTACGATTGATCCTTCTATTTTTTTAACCTGCTTTATAAGCCCCTACTGCAGATTTAAAAAACTGATTTCTGATTTGGATCATAGTGGAAACGATTGCGGGTTACTCTAGAACTGTTCTAGAGTTACTGTAATTCGGGTTCAAATAGGAACGCTATACCTTGAATTCGATTTGTAACCCGGAGTATAAGCCAGTGAGAATCAATGTTGGAGCCCTGGGATTGAACTCACAATGTTGTGACTGCGGTACTGGCATTTAACCACTGTGCCACCAGATCTCCTTATGCAATACAGATGTGGAATAAAAAAGTCTATGGCCTGTTACAGACAGCCAAAATAAAGCTGCTTCGAGTCACAGTGGAGGTATGGTGTTTCAATGATGCATGCGTCCTAAGAGTCCAGAAGCCACACCAAAGCCACCTTCCAGTCCTTAGGGCTGGAGTGTGGCTTTGGTG
>NW_024832741.1:0-1332 GCF_019175285.1 Sceloporus undulatus
CTCAGGCATCTTACAAATTAAATATGTTTAATTTAAAAACAGCATCAAAGAGGGAGAGAGGGGGCAAACCTGACTTCAAAGGACCCATTTAGGATTAGGACAATTAAGGGAGCTCTTATATATCACCTATCAGAGTATTATAATAGCTATTGCTTCCACCTTTTTTCCATTCTGATCTCAATCCACAATCATTTAATTGTGTGTGCGTGTGTATGCATATGTCTATATGCATTTGCGTATGTGTGTGTGTGTCTGTGCATATGATCTTACAATACTGTACTCCAAGCATCTGAAAAAGGCTGCATCTGCACTGCAGAAATAATCCAGTTTGGCACCACTTCGACTGCCATGGCTCAGTGCTATGGAATCCTGGGAAGTGTAGTTTGTTGTCGCACCAGAGCTCTCTGACAGAGAAGGCTAACACAAAACTCACAAAGCTATAATTCCCAGAATCCCATAGCACTGAGCCAGGGCAGTTAAAGTGGTGTCAGATTAGATGATTTCTGCAATGCAGATGCAGCCAAAATGAATCACAACCCACAGAAGCTGATGCTGAAATAAAACCCTGAAGTCTTTACTTGCTTTGTTGTTATTAGCTGCCTTCGACTCACAGCAACACTGTGGATGAGCCACCTCCAAAGCCCTCTATCCTCCATTGCTCTGCTCAGGTTCCCTTGATTCAGCCCCATAACCTCCCGAATTATGTCTAGCCATTTGGCATGTGGCCTTCCTCTCTTTCTACTCCCTTCTACCTTTCCTAGCATTATTCTCCTGTTTAATGATTCATGTCTCCTCATGATGTGGCCAAAATACAACAGACTCAGTTTAGTCATTTTGGCTTCCGGGGAAATTTCAGGCTTGGTCTGTTCTCAGACCCATTTCTTTGTCTTTTTGACTGTCTGCGGTATCCTCAGCCTCTTCTCCAGAACCACATCTCAAATGAATTTATATTCTTCTCATCCACTTCCATTACTGCCCAGCTGTCACAGCCGTACATGGCAACAGGGGATACAATGGACTGGACATTAGTGCTCAGTGGTATATCTTTAGACTTTAGGACCTTGCCCAGTCCCTTCATGGCTACCCTTCCCATTCATAGTCTTGTTTCAGTTTCTTGACTGCAGTTTCTCATTCTGATCAATGTTTGCTCCAACATACAAGAAACCTTTTTACTTCCTCATTATCTAAGTTGGATTTATGTAGATGTTCCCTAGTCATTATTTTTCTTTTCTTTACGTTCAGTAACAAGCCTGCCTTTGCCATTTCTTCCTTAGTAATTGTTCCAAGTCCGTGGTGTTTTCCGATAGTAGTATTGTATCATCCATGTATCTT
>NW_024832742.1:0-1332 GCF_019175285.1 Sceloporus undulatus
AGGACTGATCTTACAAGGGTTGAAACAAACTGCTTTCTGCAAGTTCTTTTGTAAATTATTGTATTTGCTTCATTTTTTTCTAAATGGTGAGCATAATCTTATATTGCCACACATGTAAGAACAAGTCATGCATAAAACAAATAGCAACAACATGCCTGAATAGTTCATGTTTTAGTCACTCATATGCTACGGTTTTGTTCAAAATGATGGAAGAAATGTTGAATTATGATAGCTATTCTGACAATAAGTGCTACCAATACACTGCCCTTCATTTTTCTTTGCTTCTGTTTTTACAACATTTGTTGTGAAATCTGCAGTTGTGAAAGTGAAAGCTATCTTTGGGTATTTTGGCTATTACAGTAAGGGAAGGGAAACTTTTCTAAGAGTATTGGGACCTTGTAACTTCTAAGACTAGTACAGAATATAGAATCCTTTATTATATTCCATATTAGTTATGTCATAACAAATAAAGATAATACGTTCCTGCTGCAGAACATTTACATTGTTGTTGTAAATATTTTTTCTTAATCTATTAATCCCTTTTGACTTGTTTAGATTTTGGACCTGGTGAAAGGAATGCATTACCAACTGGCCTGTCAGAAATACTTTGAATGGACACATGATGTGAGTGGATGTTTAGTTCTTTCTTTCTTTTCAGTCATTTAGTTTCTTCTCTCTAGCAAGACTGTGGGAATTACAGTGTGAAACGTCAGACCTTCTGTTGTTCACATTCATCATGTACTGCCATGCATTGTTAATTATGCTCAGTTAATGATTATATAGCAGCTGTCTTTGGTTCCTTGTATGAGTAGAGAATTTGCATTTGCAAATTGTTTAGTACTCATAATCAACAAGATATGTTGAAAGTTATGTAGCTTTGTTTTGTGGCAGAACTGTTTGTACATGTGGAATTAGATTGTGTTGGTCCTAGTAGATAAAATGGAAGTAGATAAAGCAATAACATTGGATGTCTACTCATGTCCTCCCCTCCAAATCTTAGAATCATATAATTGTAGAGTTGGAAGAGGGTTGTGTGAACCATAGTTAAAGTAGAAATGGTAAGGCATATTCACAAATGTAGAAGAAACTGTCAAATGCTATTTTTCATACCCATGCAATATAAAAAAAAACCCAACCAATCGATTTTTGTTTTATATGTAGCCTTTAATATAGGTAGACAGGTTCATTGTGGATGTTACAAGCAACAACAACAAAAATAGCAAATTCTTTCCCACCTCTCCTCAAGGGTTGAGGTGGAGTAAAGTATGTTAAAGTACATAATAATAATAATAATAATAATAATAATAATTTTTATTTATAGACCGCTATTCT
>NW_024832743.1:0-1332 GCF_019175285.1 Sceloporus undulatus
ACTGTCCATGGTGCAGATGTATCCCACAGGCAGAGATAAATCATGATCTCCATGTTAGGGGGTAGGTGAATCTGCTCTGTCTTTGAGTCTGAACAGTCCATGGTGCAGGTTTATGCCATAGACAGAGGTAGATGGTGATCTCGATGTTAGTGGGTTGGTGAATCCGCTCTGTCTTCGAGTGAACCGTTTATGGTGCAGATGTATGCTATAGACAGAGGTAGATGGTGATTTCCATGTTAGTGGCTTGGTGAATCCGCTCTGTCTTTGAGTCTGAACTGTCCATGGTGCAGATGTATCCCACAGGCAGAGATAAATCATGATTTCCATGTTAGTGGGTTTGTGAATCTGCTCTGTCTTTGAATCTGAACTGTCAATGGTGCTGATTTATGCCATAGACAGAGGTAGATGGTGATTTCCATGTTAGTGGGTTGGTGTATCCACTCTGAGTCTGAACTGTCCATGGTGCAGATGTATCCCATAGATAGAGGTAGATGGGGAGTTCCATGTTAGTGGGTTGGTGAATCCGCTCTTCCTTTGAGTCAGAACTGTTTATGGTTCAGATTTATCCCACAGACAGACGTACAGAAGAAGAGGATAAGGATCAACAAGAATGGAACAGGGAAGTAAATAATCTACCCATCCAGAAAAAGGAATATCCACAGACAAGGGGGTAAGAAAGACAATTAACACTGGATGAATAAGAAGACTAAAAAAGTAGATAGCAATCTGCTTTGTCAGATACAGACTTAAACATATACAGATGGGCATGTAATATGTTATGGATACAAGACTAGATTAAGTTAGATAACCAAAAAGTGTTAAATTTGGAAGGAGATGAATTGCGATTCGTCTGGCACGCACATGCGTGGTATAACAAGTTGACGATGAATAAAGATTTTTACAATAAGAAGAGCTTTAATGGAAACGTGGCAACTTATAAAAGCAAAATTTTATTTTAAAATACCATTATGGGTCTCATCTCAAGAAGCTTTTTTTAGCCGATGGGACCCAAGGAAAAACTGGTTGAGATATAAAGATATAATTATAAGTAATGAACGACAAGAAATCAGATTGAAATCTAGGGAAGAGTTAAGCAAAGAAGGGAAGAAATTAAACTGGTACAACTATTTGCAAAGAAAGTACAGTACCGGTTTAATACAGATATGAAAATAGAAGGTATCGAAAGTAAGCAAACAGAATTGGATGAAATAATTATGAAACCAGATGTGAAAAAATATCAAAACAATTTAAATTATTGATAAACAGGGAATTAGAGAGAGAACCCATAAAGCAATACATGATAGAATGGGCAAAAGATTTAGGATACCCAAT
>NW_024832744.1:0-1332 GCF_019175285.1 Sceloporus undulatus
GGGGGGGGGGGGACAGCATTTTGGACTACATGTCCAGAACCCACCAGCTACTGCCCATCCTGGGAGTAGCATTCCAACTGTAACTTTCCCAAATTCTGGATTTCACTACTAATCCAACCAATTTCTAAATGTGAAATGTGCCGGGGGGGCGGGGGGAATCTGGTCTGATGCCTCGGACAGCAAAATGTCTTGGACCATGATGAAGAGCCCTATTTGTTAATTTTTCAATAACAGTTAATTAACTTGTTAGATTTAATTTAACTTAATTTATTTTAATGAAGTTAAATTTAACTTAATTTAACTTTAATTTAACTTCATAGATTTAATTTAATAGATAAATTAACAATTAATTGATTTATTTGATTTCCCAATTAACCAGCTGTCAGAAACATCTTCACAGAGTTCAGGCAGCAGAGAGATTTCACTGGGAAAGATTCTGGTGTATCCTCCTTCACATCCACAAGGTTCTTTTATTACTATAACTTTTAAAAAAAAACTAATTAAATGAACAAAAATCTCTTCAGACATAATCACTAAAACCTCCCAAATGTTTTCTGTCTATGAAATTGCACACATATATCTTCCCATCACAGGCACTGGACTTGCAAGCAAGGGATATAAAGGAGATTATAAAACAGTAATATGTTCTGAAGTCACAATTCATTTTTTCCAACAAACTTCTTTATCTCTCTTTTCCTTTTCCTTGCAGCAAAGCTAACAAACCTCTGTATTTCTTATACAGTGAATTTGTGTTTCAGGCTAAAAAATACAGAGCTGATAGCATTTGCTTAGATTTTTGTCCATCAAAAGTGTCAACTGTCTAGCTTGGGCAGCTTTTCTTGGTTGTACGTGGGATTTAAAAATAAAAAATAACACTTCTGACATGTTTGTTGTAGATCCTAGAAATGTATGGTTAATCTGTCTGTCTGTCTGTCTGTCTCTCTCTCTCTCTCTCTCTCTTCCCCCCCCCCCCTAAATTATGTGTGTGTTGGGGGGGGGGGGGTTGGAGTGATTAATAAACAGAAGTTAAGAAATGAGTTAGCAAAATGTTTTGGTTTCTGCCTTCTTCAGTTGTCCAAAATAAAAGTGAGTTACATCCAAGCTGACAGTTTAGAGCACTCACTCTATTGTCAGACTTCTTAATTGTGTGCTAGTCTTATTTCTCTTTTAGGTTTATCCGCTATAACTCTAGCTAGCTTACTTGATTGTTTGCTATATCATTCTATCCCAAGACATCTCTATCTATATAAGTATGGATATAGATGCTATACATAGAGATAGTGGCATCACTAGGGTTGGCATCACTCAGTATGGTAACTCAGTGTCACCCCC
>NW_024832745.1:0-405 GCF_019175285.1 Sceloporus undulatus
TAACGTGGGTTGATTCCATCTCTTGCTCCGAAATAGGCAGGGAAAACTGACTTGAAGGCGTTGCCAGCAGAGGGAGCAACCCCCTCCATCCCTCAGTCAATATTACAGCCGAGGATAGAAAACAAACTCAGAGAGCATTTAATGCAAATCTAAGTATAATCAATGGAACTATCATAAAGTCAAACTAAAAATAACTAACTAACCACCACCCTTGCAAAGTCAATGGAGAACAGCCTCCTCAGTTCTGGGTGGGGAGGATATTTCCACCTACATCGCTGAAAACGAACATCTCACAGGTAAGACCCAATGTTCCTTTTTCCAGCGATGGAGGTGGAAACATCCTATAACGTGGGACTTACCAAAGCTCCCCAAACCAATGGGTGGGTGAACTGAGGCATATCACTT
>NW_024832745.1:505-1332 GCF_019175285.1 Sceloporus undulatus
CAATCTATTTTATATTTTTAATGCTTTTTTTCTTGGCTATCTTTTTTGTTTTTGTTTTTCTTCTGTTTTCCTATTTTTGTATTTGTATTGTATATTGCATATGTATCTGGTAAACCATAAATAAACTTTGGGAAAAAAACTTATGGGGCATCAAAGAATCCATATAGGAGAAAATTAATGTGAGGACTCTGGAAATCCCCCCCCCCGAATTACACCTTTTGTGACATCAGAAAAATTACACTAGAGAAAAAACACAGAAATGCCATTGATATTGAAAAGGTTTTCTATGGAGAGGCAGTCTTCCTACAGCTAAATTGTTTCTTATAATGCTCCATTACAGACTTTTACAACTTGGCAGTAGAAAGGAACATTGGGTCTTACCTGTGAGATGTTCGTTTTCAGCGATGTAGGTGGAAATATCCTAACGTGGGTTGATTCCATCTCTTGCTCCGAAATAGGCAGGGAAAACTGACTTGAAGGCGTTGCCAGCAGAGGGAGCAACCCCCTCCATCCCTCAGTCAATATTACAGCCGAGGATAGAAAACAAACTCAGAGAGCATTTAATGCAAATCTAAGTATAATCAATGGAACTATCATAAAGTCAAACTAAAAATAACTAACTAACCACCACCCTTGCAAAGTCAATGGAGAACAGCCTCCTCAGTTCTGGGTGGGGAGGATATTTCCACCTACATCGCTGAAAACGAACATCTCACAGGTAAGACCCAATGTTCCTTTTTCCAGCGATGGAGGTGGAAACATCCTATAACGTGGGACTTACCAAAGCTCCCCAAACCAATGGGTGGGTGAACTGAGGCATATCACTT
>NW_024832746.1:0-1332 GCF_019175285.1 Sceloporus undulatus
TACTTTGTATCTTGTCAGGAAACTAATGGGCAGCCAGTGGAGGGATTTAAGAACCGTTGCAATGTAGGCAGTTCTAGAAGTGCCCATAACCAATTTGGCTGCCATATTCTGTACCAATTGAAGTCTCTGAACTTGGCACAAGGGTAGCCCCATGTAGAGTGTGTTACAGAAGTCTAGCCAAGAGGTGACCAGCGCATGTACTACTGTTTCAAAGTCTCCCTGCTCCAGGAAGCGGTGCAGTTGGCATATCAGCCGAAATTGATAACAAGTGCTCCTGACCTTTGCATCCACCCGAGCTGTCAGATGAAGTGATGAACCCAGGAGCACTCCCAAACTGCAGACAGAGCCTTTCAGGGGAAGTGTGACCCCATCCAGAATGGCTGACATAACTCCATTCCCAGATTAAGGTCCCTCTTACAAGTACCTCCGTTTTACCTGGATTCCATTTGACTATGTTGGGATAGCAGGGTGAATGGAAGGGGAGATAGATATTTGTCAGGCTCCTAATTGCAGCCCCTCTTGAAACACAAAAGGCAGTACTTTGAAAAAGGAACAGCTTGTATTGAAGAAGATACATGCAATAGAAGTGACTTTTTTTGTCAGGAATGAAAGTATAAACGTATCACTTTTATAACCATATCAATTAACCCCACCCCATTAACCAATAAAGCTAATTAATTGGATAGCCTGTTCCTGCGCAGTGTTCTTCCATCCAGGATCAATCCCAATGTAATATGATACCATATGAAAATATAATAAGCATAAACCCATAACAACATAATACAATATAAA
This sequence comes from Sceloporus undulatus, assembly GCF_019175285.1. Taxonomy (NCBI): domain Eukaryota; kingdom Metazoa; phylum Chordata; class Lepidosauria; order Squamata; family Phrynosomatidae; genus Sceloporus; species Sceloporus undulatus. The sequence continues at coordinate 793 of NW_024832746.1, forward strand.
ACTACCAATAACTCTCTGTGTTCCCCCCTCCTTTTACAGAGACCAGTCTTTTAAAGTCAAGCCTCAGTTAGAAGGATGATTCCCACATATTCCAACCCTAGGAAAGAAGCACATTCTTTAGCCATGATCTCCCTATCTCTTTCTAGCATCTTCTATTAAAGCACATACTAAAACATATTATTTTAACCCACCATAAATACCATCTATCTTAACTAATTTAAACCTAAACCTATAACCCTTATGGCATGAATCCCTAAATGAATAAATGCATGAATAAAGGAATTAATGACATATTGTGACTTCAGGCTGGTGCTCCTTGCCTCCAGCAATGAGAAGGGACCATTGTGAATTTGGGCTAATGCTGCTTACCTGTAGGTTTGAGATGTGACCATTGCAACCTGAGGCTGATGCTTCTAGCCTGAAACATTGAGACTGGCCCATTGCGATCTCAGGCTGATTCTCATTGCCTGAGAGACCGAGAATGGCCCATTGTGACTTCAGTCTGATGCTCCTTGGATGAAGGATTGAGACGGTACTATT
>NW_024832747.1:0-1332 GCF_019175285.1 Sceloporus undulatus
CCTACGCCCCCGCCACAGCTTCCGCGCCACTCCGGGCGCCATTTTGTGTTCTAAAATTGCAGCCGAAGTCTCACGTGACCTTTCCCATCGCGGGGCAGGACGGGAAAGGTCACGCGAGACTTCGCCACCATTTTAGAACACAGTGGTGGGCCTGTAGGAGGTCCGCTGTGGTTGCCGGAGCCCTCCAGCAGGGCTCCAGCGTCCGCAGCAGGCCTGTATTGTATATGTTCCCATTTTGTTTTTTACTTCAAAATATGATGTGTGCAGTGTATGTAGGAATTCTTTTTTATTTTTTATTTATTTATTTAAATTTTTAATTATTTATTTTTTGGCTTCGGCCCCCCAGTTGTCTGAGGGACAGCAACCTGGCCCCCGGCTCAAAAAGATTGCCTACCCCTGTCCTAGGGGATGATCGCATGGAGCCTTACCATCCCCGAAACGTGGCTAAACCTTCTGTAAAGCGTGCAGGTGTGATAGCCAATCGCGCTTGTCTCCCGTGATTTAATCGCCATTGAGGCATCCCGATCCTCTCCCATCATCAAAGTGTTCGTGGAGCAGCCATTTCTCCAACAACGGGAACAGTTTAAAACAGGAACAGTCTTGCCAAATCTAAAATGGCTATGGATGGGGGAAGACATTGGGAGAAAAAAAAATCAGAACATGATTAGTTAAGATTAGACAACAGAAGAGCTGTGATGATTCGTCTTCCTTTGTCCTGACCTTTTTTATCTGTCATGAGTACATGGAAGATAAAATACATACAAAACTATAAATAGCATTACCAGGGAAGGAGGAAAGAACTTGCATCATTAATGAATGTGAGTTGGAAACATTCCGCTCGAGCAGAACTTAAAACATTTGCTTACATCAAAGTTGAGAAGGATCAAAAGCTACGCACTCCCTGAAGGCTTTCATACAAAATGAAAAGAAGGAGGAGGGAGCAAAATAGAGACAGAGAAGAGAGGGAGAAAGAAATTAGCTTTACCTCTGTCATATTAGATGTATTGTATAAATGAATACTAGTGTAAACAGACTGCAGATAATAATATATTACATGTGTACAATGTACACTCCAACTGTCCTGATTTTGCAGGGACACTCGCAATTAATCCTCTGTCATCCCACTTTTTCAGCAGCTTTTAAAATGTTTCTGCTCCTCTCATTTGTGCCCTTTGTCTTCAGCTTATCCGAACTGCTGCAAAACTGAGTTCAAAGTACAAGAGTAGCTTGCAGGGCGGGTAGCAGAAAAGGAGGCAGAAACTTGCCTCTTCCTGTAGAATCAGGCAAAAAAAAAAAACCCTGCTGCACACTCTCTTAGCTGATGTGTTTTTC
>NW_024832748.1:0-1332 GCF_019175285.1 Sceloporus undulatus
CCATAACAATAAGGGGCTTGACAGACAGGCAGCTCTGTGCCGCCCATCTTTGCCCTGAGTCGGTGCTGCAGCAGCCACATGCCGCAGCACCGACGCATTACCAAAAAGAAACTGCCTAGAGCGGCTTCTTTTTTGTGGCATCACCAACAGGAAGGGGTGACGCCCCAAAAATAAAATGGGTTTTCCGAGGCTTCCTTGTGAACGCTTCCATGATGGAAGGAAATGGCTTGGGCCCAGGGTACTTGGAGGACCGCCTCTCCCCATATAATCCGCCCCGTGCTCTCAGGTCGGCCGGGAAGCAACTGCTGAGGGTTCCTGACATGAGATATTCCATGACTGCACAGAGGGCGTTTTCTATCTCGGCCCTGCAGCTTTGGAACTCTCTTGCCGGTGAGCTCCACTCGGTTACCTCCCTTGACCTGTTTAGGAAGAAGCTGAAAACCTTTCTCTTCCAACAGGCTTTCCCCCAGACGCTATGATATTTGCTCTCTCCCCATTGCACCAGCACTTTATGCTAGTTTATTGTTGTGGTTTTTATTCTTGTAATTTTTTATCCTGTTTTTAATAATAATTTGATGTATTGTTCTGGTTTTTATATGGATACTGTTTGTAAATTGTACATTGTGTAGTACCCTTGTTGTAACCCGCTTTGATCTGCCAGGAAAAGCGGGCTATAAATAAACAGTTGTTTATTATTATTATTATTATTATTATTATTATTATTTGTTAAAGCGGGAAGCCTCTATGACGTTTCAGAAGCATGACGGATGATCCCACTTCCGGTGCTTCTGAAACGTTTGGGAAACACTTGGACAACATTTGGGCAGCAGTAAATGCCCTGTGTGATAAACTCTCAAGACTTGCTGAATTTAGTGGGGTTTACTTCTGAACAGATATTTATATGACTGCACTGTATACCTTTTGTGTAATATTCCGTTGCTTTGATTTCATGACTCTCAGGTTACCCCCCTCCCTTTATCCTGCATGTTTCTTGCCCTTCCCCACAACACCCCTTTCCACATTTTTTGCAGGAAATGCTATCTGGTGTTTCGAGTGTGTGAAGCATTCTCCGTTAGAGACATGTTCTGAGACAGATGACCTTTGCTGGGCTGCTAGAAGGCACGGGTGCTCTACAATGAAATTCTATTCTGGTAAATGTGCAAAGAATAGAACATTTAGATTGCCTGCAGTGAGCGCACTTCTGGACTGGTCTCACATATCTTAAAGCAGGGATAATAATAAAATAAAATAATAAATAAAAACTTTATTTATATACCGCTTTTCTGCAGCGATCAAAGCGGTTCACAGTAGTAGGGATGGACAGAGAGCAGT
>NW_024832749.1:0-1332 GCF_019175285.1 Sceloporus undulatus
GGTTGTCCTGGTGGCCCTGCACCTGTGTCTCTTTCAGCAAAATATGGTCCAAAGCTGTGTAGAAGGAGACTGAGATGAAGTTCCTAAGAAAAGAGACTAGGGTTAGGCTTGATTTGTCAAGAAACCCTGCATCACTCAAAGACACAGAGAACAGCATGCTGCTAGTGAGATACGCAGGTGACATATGCCTCCTTTGGGCCAATGCAGAGGTTGGTTTCCCCTTCCTCCCTCTTCACCAAACAAAGCCCTCTGGACCTAGCAGGGATTCACTGCAGCTCCCCTACACAACAGATACTCCATGTTAAAAAGCTTTTGACGTTGCTGTGTTGCGCAGCACGTGAGGCAACCCATTAACATATGGCGCCAGTTTCTCCACCTGGACTGTAGTCAGTAGCTTGTGAGCTGAAGAAACACCTGTCGCTTTCTTAATGAGCAGAGAGATGAGGCTTTTCTTCATATAAGAAGTTCCACTGTGTACAACACTATATACATCGACACCATCCACCATCCACACCAGTAACAACCCACTCTGAGGCACACACTGTCTGACTCTTCATCAGTGACAGTTGAGAATGACAGTTGGCAGTTGCACCAACATTCCAATGATGCACTGTTTAAATGCTGCCACTAGAGCTGTAAATGACTTCCACAACAGCTCCATCTAGTGGAGGGGGGTCAGGGGATGGAGAATTGGAGAGGACCCTGGCTATGTCCCTGTAGCTAGATGTGAAATGAGAGCATCATCTGCTGAAACCTCCTGACCTCCCCAGTGGCCCTCAGAGGAGAATGCCTGCCTTTGGCTTCTGGCTAGAGAAACACAGCTGGATGCTTCTCCAATGCCTCGCACCCAACACTCTCATCAGGCATGGAATGAACATGGAGCATGGCTTCCACAATTCCCATCTTTCATTTTGTATTCCTTCTAATTTCACATCTATTTTAAACCTCTCCCTCATTCGACGATAAAGACACCAGTGACAATCTAGGCCAGATTCTTTAAGTTTGATCTCTAGTTTTCTGTGCGATTCTTTCAGTACATCCTTGTATCTGAACCATTGAGTTTTCTGGATACTGTTCCTCCCAAAAAGTGCCTCATGTGACGAACACCATAAAGGTATTTTTGGACACATTCTACACTTGTTTTCCCCCCAGATCTTCAATAGAGCTTTTCTTACGAAATGATTTGTGCTTTCTTTATGAACTTTCTCTTTGCCATAAATTCGGGATCCATTCCACCCAAATCTTAAATGTTCACCCTCCAGACATAACAATTGTTCATTCTCTAACATAAACCATTCTCTAATCCAAACTAAACAACAAGCAGCATCATAA
>NW_024832750.1:0-1332 GCF_019175285.1 Sceloporus undulatus
CTCATTTTAGCTCCCTCCTCGGAAGGATGCAAGCCTGAGTCGAGCTTGGGCCCTTTTGCTGGTCTTGAACTCACAACCTTGTGGTTTTGAGTGAATGGCTGCAGTACAGTACAGTGGACAGAGAGTTTCCAAATGAATCTGGTTTCAGTGAAACAGAGGAATAGTGTGTTACTTCCTGCCTGGAAACAGAAGGGTTGGTCTAGGACCCACGTCTCTGGGAGCTGGCCAAAGCCTCAGGTAATTGTTTTACTTTTTTTAGGTCTTCAGGCAAAGAGGCAAATCTCATAGAATCCTATAGTTGGAAGAGACCCCAAGGGCCCTGATCCAGTCCAACCCCATTCTACCATGCAGGAACTCTCAATCAAAGCATCCCTGACAGATGGTCATCCAGCCTCTGCTTAAAGAGCTCCAAGGAAGGAGGCTCCACCAAAATCTCCATTGAGGGAGTGTGTTCCACTGTCGAATAGCCCTTACTCTCAGGAGGTTCTTCCTAATGTTGAGCTAGAATCTCTTTTCCTGTAGCTTGCATCCATTGTTCCGTGTTCTAGTCTCTGGAGCAGCAGAAAACAAGCTCCATCCTCAATATGGCATCCATTCAGATACTTAAATAGTGCTATCATATCACCTCTTAACCATCTCTTCTTCAGGCTAAGTATCCCCAGCTTCCTAAGTCACTCCTCATAGGGCTTTATGGTTTCCAGGCCCTTCACCTGAGCAGCCATGATGCTGTTTGTGAGATTGTATGCCATGGACTGGTTTACTTTATCTATTTTATTGTTTGTATGTACAGCGCTGTGTAAATCTACAGTGCTATATAAATAAAGCAGAAGAAGAAGAAGAAAAAGAAGAAGAAGAAGAACTGATTTTGGGGGCCTTCACACTCTGCGCTCATACATATCAGGTTTATCGTTCCCATTTTGTTTTGGGTTTGTGAATCTCTTTGAGTCATTGTAATCCCTTTGTTTGTCACACATGCCATCATTTCAGGATAAAATGAAGCTGCCTCCATTCCCTTAAACGATACAGAATGATCTGGATAGATTCAGAAGCTTCTTCACACTTCCAAAGATGCTGATCAATACAGACCGTTCAGGAAAACTTGGGGAAAACCCAGTATCAAATATTCCAGGATAAGTGGGGGGGGGGGGGGGGGGGTGCCACGCCCCCCCCCCCCCCCCAAGTGTATTGAGTACATTCGTGACATGTGTGAACAACAAGGATTCAATCTGGATCCAGCCCAGATTATTTTTGTGGTGTGAATGGGGGATTTGTTGTTAAGGGCCATCAAGTTGACTTTGCCTTATGGACCCCCTATGAATGAGAGACCTCCAG
>NW_024832751.1:0-1332 GCF_019175285.1 Sceloporus undulatus
TCAAGGCTCTTCTGGCTGCCAGGCCTCCTCTCCTTTCTTGGGAGTTTTTGTGGGGCCATGAGATTTTGGAGGGGAATCCCAAAGGGACTCTGTGACCAAGGAACCTGAGGGTATGATGAAGATTGCAAGGTTCTTCCTGAGGAAGAAGAAGCAAACTAGGAGAGGCTGTAGCTGTTTGCTTTTGCCTGAGCCTCTGGGAAGGGCCCCTCTTCTCCTTTCTCCTCAGCTGTCTTCATGGAGGGCAGACTGCCTTTGCACTTTGGACTCAGTTTGCAGCAATGGCAATGAGCTGAAGAGAAGGGAGAAATGGCAGGAGGAGAAAGAAGGAACCAGCTGAGAAGGTGGGAGGGCAGAGGATGAATCAGGGGGAATGTCCCTTCCAAACTGGGAGAGTTGGAGGGCGTGCAGAAGGAGCTGGGCCTGGAAATGGAGGAGGAGAAGGGGGCTTGCAAAATGACCTCCTTGGATGAGAAAGCTGGGCCTAGTCCATGAAATGTAATGGCCCAGTGAAATGGAGTCCATAATATAGGAGCCAGTGTGGCATATTGGTTTGAGCATAGCTGAACTATGTCTCTGGAGATCAGATTTGGAATCCCAGCTCCGCCATGGAAAACCATTGGGTGAACTTGGACAAGTCACACTCTCTCAGCCTCAGGGAAAGGCAATAGGAAAGCTATTCTGAAGATATTTTCCAAGGAAACCCTGTGATAGGTCTGCCTTAGGGTCACCATAAATTCAAAAAGACTTGGAGACACACAATAATAACAACAACAAAAGCAACGTCTATTATGTAAAATGGCAAAACCAAGAATTGCTCTTAGAATTTACATTATTTTCCTATATTTTCAAGCCTTGAATGGTTCAATCCACAGGTAAAGAAATCTGTAGATATAGAGGGCTATCATCATCATCATCATCATCATCATCATCATGAACAAGTAGAGGGTCTTCTTTATCAAATTTGTACCAGGAAGGGGAATAAAATGGTGAAGCGCCTGGAAACCAAGACCTTTGGCTTAACAAGGCTACAGGCCTCTTCCTCCACAAAAAACTCTAATGCACCCCTGAAAGGAGCTCCTCCCTCTCACTTCTTCTTTTTGTGGAGAGCCCCTTCTCCCCCCCCAATGTCCCTCTCTATTCTCCTCACAATAACAATCACAACAACAACCCTGTGAGGTTGTTCTGACAGGCAACAGAGACCAGTCCCTCCATGGTCTCCTTCTGGGTCAGAGGAGGGGGGATGGAGGGAAGGCCTTGGCAGCCATTGCTTTGTGTGTGTGTGGGAGGGGGGAGGCAATTGCCTTCATGCCATAGACCAATACCTACCCCAAA
>NW_024832752.1:0-1332 GCF_019175285.1 Sceloporus undulatus
TGATGGGGGTTGGGATGCTTTTGCTGGGGCTAGTTTAGTTAGAGCATATAGGAGCTGAGCGGTGCAAGGTAGGTCTTATCTTAGTGGCCTTGGAGATCTCTCTCTCAGAGATTTGGAATGCAGCATAGAGCGGAGGGAGTTGGGAGCTGAGGGGGGGAGAGAGATGGACGAAGTAGTAATGGTGGGAAAGAGGTGGAGATGTTCTTTCGTGCGCTTTTGGCTGGGGGTGGAGTAGACCTGATTGAGGGTTTTAGCTATTGCTTCTGCAGGGAGGGGTCAGTCTCAGCTAAGACGCTGAATGATGTGGAATTGCTGATTCAGGAGCTATTAATAAAGTTCTGTTTATTCTTAATGAAGCTGACTGGTTGATTTTCCTGGATTCTGGTCCTGCTTTCTGACAGGAGGGAAGGAAGGAAGGAAGGAAGGAAGGAAGGAAGGAAGGAAGGAAGGAAGGAAGGAAGGGGAGGCCACTGAACCCCCAGCACATACCTTCCTTTCCTGCAAAGGCCTTAGCGGAATAAGCAGCAGCAGCAGCAGCTAGGCCATGCGCATGCTGAGGAGGGTTGTCAAGGGGCATGTTGCGGTCAGCCAGGACCAAAAGCCTAGGCAACTCCAGCAGCAGTTCAGAGACCAGATGTGTCAGCTTGGCTAGGGAGTCTGCTAAGGAACGGGGCGGAAGTAAACCAACAGAATCCACAGACTTTCCTAGTCTTTGAGCTTAGTAAATACATTCAGTGTGGTCCATCATATGGATAGGTATTCTGCTCAAGACAAGATTGCCTTCATGGACCAAAGGCACTCCCCATACCTGCTCACTGATGGAGAACCCAGCTGGTAAGGCCTGATCCCAGGTGGCTGAGCTATCATCACCCAGCCAGGCCTCCGTGAAACAAGCCAGGTCAGCCTCTTCGTCCAGTAGGAGATCATGGACTATCTGCGTTGTATTTTTGACTGACCTGGCATTACACAAGAGCAGGGAAAGGTTCTGTGGTTGGTTGGTATGCTCTCCAGCCCTTTTGGGACTTTAATACAGTGGTACCTCGGGTTACGAAATTAATTCGTTCCGCCATTCCTATCGTAACCCGAAAATTTCGTAACCCGAAATACTCCGTTAGCACTGGAAAGCCTATAGCAGCATTTGAATTTCACGCCGAAATGAATTTCGTAACCCGAAAAATATTTCGTAACCCGAAACAGTTTTTGCCAATCTGACTTTTTCGTATCCCGGAAATTTCGTAACGCGATCATTTCATATCCCGAGGTACCACTGTACTAAAAGAAGGGGAAAATAGAGAGGATCCCCATAGCTATAGACCGATTGCTCTTCTTAAT
>NW_024832753.1:0-1332 GCF_019175285.1 Sceloporus undulatus
CACAAAAAGGGAGGACAGTACACAACAAAAGTTTATAATACACACTCATATATACAGGTATATATATATATATATATATATATACAGTACACATATACATATTCATATATAAATATATAGGTTCATATATTTAAGCATCTGTATACCCACACACACACACACATAATACATAATACAATTATTCAGGTTCATTCATATATAGAAACATATATGAACATATATTTAGGTATATATACACACACATATATGTGTGTGTGTTTATGTGTATAATATATATAATACACATAATTGTGTAATACACATTCATATTCAGGTTCATACAGAGCCTCAATATAGGAATACTGTGTGTATGTGTATATATATGTATACAGTATATATAGTCATTTCTTCATACATTTCATTCATACATATGTTGATACATTTAGGCATGCATGGCAGGGGGTTGGGTTGGATGGCCCTTGTGGTCTCTTCCCACTCTATGATTCTGTTCATATATTTAATCACACATATATATATTTAATCACACACACACACACACACATACATATATATATATATACATATATGTATAAACGCACGTGTGTGTGTATGTGTATATATATATATATATATGCCTAACTGTATCAACGTATGTATGAATGGGCATATGCATGAATGAAATGTATGAAGAAATGAATATATATATATATATATACACACACACACACACACATACAGTATATATATTCATATATTTAGGTTCTGTATGAACCTGAATAGGAACGTGGACCTTTGCTGATGGAGCTCAGTCCCTTCCCAGAAGATGGCAGCACACTACAATTTGAACACATTGGTTACACTTTCAAGGCAGGAACCTGAATATGAACTGGAATATATGGGTGTGTATTATTATGACACAATTACACAATTATGAGTGTGTTTTATACACACACACACACACACACACAGTGGACCCTTGCTATACGCTGGGGTTTGGTTCCAAAATCCCCTGTGGATAACAAAATCCATGGATGCTCAAGTCCCATTACATATAATGACATCGCAAAATGGTGTCTCTTATTAAAAATGGGAAATCAAGGTTTGACATTTGAGATTTATACTTTTTTGGGACATTTTCAAACCATGGATGTTTGAATCCGTGTATAAAAATCCGTGTATAAGGAGGGCCGACTGTGTGTATATATATGTGTGTGCATTCTAAGTTTGAAATGGCTTTATATCATTTAAAAAATTATGGCAGCTAACAAGGCCAATGCGATTCTAGGCTGCATCAATAGAAGTCTAGTGTCTAGATCAAGGGAAGTCATAGTGCCACTTTATTCTGCTCTGGTC
>NW_024832754.1:0-1332 GCF_019175285.1 Sceloporus undulatus
TAAATCTGTAGAAGGCACAAGTAATGACAGGGGATGGGAAGGGCTTCGGTCCCATATTGGAAGATGGATGGAATATAACTTAAGCACACAAATACGATGTTTCTCTTCTCATGTGTTGAATATTGTTGTTCTTGTGTGCCTTCAAGTTGTTTTTGACTTATGGCAACCATAAGGTGACCCTATCAAGGAGTTTTCTTGGCAAAATTTGTTCAGAGGAGGTTTGCCATTGCCTTCCTCTGAGATGAGAGAGTGTGACTTGTCCAAGGTCACCCAGTGGGTTTCATGGATGAAAGGAATCGAACTCCAGAATCATAATCCAACACCCAAATCACTACACTATGCTTGCTAAAAACTGCTGCTGGGACCCTATATGACCTGTTATATTACACAACTTTACATATACCTAACTACGTAGCAGAGGTGCTAAGAAACTCTTTTACTGAATTATGAAAATACATAACAGGACACCAGCAAGAGTGCCCAATGTGCACTGGTACCCAATGCACACCATGACTGATGCAATGCATTTTGGGACGAATGCACATTGGTCCTGTTGTGCCTCAGGCACCAGTAAGCATAGGACACTTTGCTAGTTTTTGCTACATAGTGACAGCAGCCCTCCACTGGATACAGGCATTACACAGCTGCACAGTTCTAATTTCTGCAGATGCAAATCCACTGACAAAGACTTAAATCCCCAACAGGATTCTGACCTGTATTTATTTAATAGCTATGATAAAAAGACTGAAAATTCTCCAAAAATTAAGTTTGGGAAAAGCTGCCAAATTGGAAAATGATGGTTTTCTGTCCAGCTAGAAGTGTCCCATCTCTAATATGAAAAACATATTTGAAAGTAAGACGGTATCCATGCTTCAGAATGGTAGCAGTTTGATATCACCTTAATTGCCATGGTTCTAACCTGTACAATCCTTGGATTTGTATTCTGGGGACAAAACCTAGGCTATTCTGCTATGAACACTGAGCCCACTGTCCTGAACTTCAGTATTAGAGTTCCTTTGTACAGAATTCCAATTATCACACCAAATTACCAAGCCCAGGATTCTGTAGGATGGAGCCATGACAATTAAAAGTAGTATCAAAGTGCTATAAATGTACAGCATGGATACAGCAAACCTAACCCATCGAAATGTTATTGAACTCAAAATGATCAGAAATTCTCAGAGAATAGTTAGATGAGATTTAAAAAGCTCAATTTTTTTGGGGGGGGGACTTTTCATATGTTTGTTCTGGCTATTAAAGCAGCATACCTGGCTATTACCAACTCGTGTGTGTGTGTGTGTGTGAAGTACAGCTTGAAGCTAAATTGTAGCT
>NW_024832755.1:0-1332 GCF_019175285.1 Sceloporus undulatus
GAGGCTTTTCCCCTCCGGCCTGAGCCCCGGTTTCACTGCCGCAGCAGCGGGGGCAGGGCTAAGGCAGGGAGGAAATCCTCCCTTCAGGGAGGCTTTCCCTCCCGGCCTGGGCTCTGGCCTCGCTGCAGCGGCAGCAACACCAGAGCTCGAGCGGGGAGGGAATCCTCCCCTCAGCCCGGGGGCAGGGCCAAAGCGGGGCGGGACCGTGCGGATACGCCCAAAACCGGGAAAGTCCTGCCCACAGGCGGGATATGGCAAGCCTACCGAAGTGTCATCTGATGCAGTCCGTACCCTTGAAACCAATTAGTGATGCCTTTGGCTACGTCACTGATGGCATATATAGCTGTCCAAGGACTGAGGTCTGCTGAAAGGGCTCTCCTCTCTTCGCATCCATTAGGAGCAAGACATTGTATGATAATGTGGGAGAGAGCCTTGTTGGCTGTTGCATTTTTGCTGTGAAATACTCTTCTATTGCTGCTTGATTGGGGCCAACACAAATAAATACGCGTTTTATTTTGTTTTGCTTTTTCTTAAAACGATGGGGCCTGTATGGCTTCATCCGGATTTAAAAATGGGTCTGGTTTTTTGTTTTTGTTTTTGTTCATTGTTAATTTATTGATTGTCTTAACTGTTTTAACTTGTCATATTGTTTAATATGCTTTTATTCTCTTAAAAGTATTCTCACTGCTTTGCATTATTTTAAAACTGTCTAAATTTATTTTGCCTTTCCTCCATGCCATCCTTGGCTATATGGCTGGAAGTAGTAGCAACAATAATAGTATCATTGTCATCACCTCTAGACATTTGAGCTGGAGGAGACTTGGTAGGACAGCAGATGTACACTTTTGTAACATTTATTACAGCCATACCATTTATTAGTATGAAAAAGGGCAACTCTGGACAAAAGGGACTTCAGGAGACTAGCAGTTAACATTGTGCGGCTATTCCATCCCCCCCCCTTAATAGATGTTTTGTGGTAAGGACAAAGATGGAAGGAGGGATGAAAAAATCAAGGAACAACAGTGAGTGGATAATGAATCACAGGAAGCCATTATAAAATTCAATGAATGAGGAAGGGCAACAATTCTCTGGACTTGGCAGGGAAAGTCCTCATTAACATTGTTCTGTTCCACTTTATCACCCGCTCTCAAAATGTCCCAGTTTCTCCCTCCTTCTCCCCATTCCTTCTCAGCTTATTTGTTCAAAGTGGGAAAGTATTTTGTTCTCAGTTGATTAGGGAGTCTGCAACACTTTATCTGCTACCTCTCAGTGCTATGGCTTGGGCCCAGGATACCTAAAGGACCGCCTCTCCCCGTACATTCCGCCTCGCAC
>NW_024832756.1:0-1332 GCF_019175285.1 Sceloporus undulatus
CGTTCTTCCAGGTGATGCTGGAGAAGAGGCCCTGCCTCCAGCGGAACCAGAGGCTGCAGGCGATGAGGAGAGGGACTCCTTGCCCAATGCATCGCTCACCTGGAGGGCCAGCACCAGGAAGGTAAGTCCCACCACCTTCACAAAGGCCCCATTCCCTCTCCCTCATTTGCCCTGGATAGAACTGGGCAGATCCGGATGCCCCATATTGAATCTCCCCAGAAACAAGTTCCTACTACCCTTGACCTCAATCGAGGGAATCTACACCCTGAACTTGATCCGATCATGACCGGGGCTGAGTTCATATTTGCCAGCAGCAGGGAAGAGCCGGTTGTTTCCAGAAAGAAAGGGCCAATAGTCCGCTTTCAGAAAACCACACTAAGGGGGATATGTCCTGGATCTCTTGGGAAAGCCCCTAATCGAGTTGTGTTAAAATCAGCGCGAGTGTGAACTTCCAACTTTTAAACTGGTTTAGGAACCGGGGTAAAATGTAATCTGAATGGCCCCTAGATTTAAGGGTGAAGGGAGCAAGAAACAACAAGCAAAGTCTAAACACTTCCTTTGACCATTGCAGCGTTGAAGCGTGTTGCCACCCTCGAACTGGCAATGGCTCACCTGCAGCAAGGCCAGGAGCAGCACAGAATGTGGCCCTCCCCACAACAATGATGTGGGTCTTCCTTTTTTTATGTTCAAAATTTCTTATTACACTGAGATATTCCCATGATAGTATTTAAATTACCAAATATCGACCAAATATTAACTATTAATTTAACGGAATGTTATCTTCCTTTTCTTCAAATGTTTTAAGACAACTCCATTCCATTTCTAAATATCCTTTTGATTTCCCTCTTAGTAAGGCAGATACTATATCCATATTTCTAGCTTCATGTATCTTAATCAACCAATCTTCCATAGAAGGATTAATTGCAGATTTCCAAACTTGAGCAAATAAGATCCTTGCACATGAGACCATATATAAAACAATTCTATTGTATTTTACTGACTTTATGTTGTGTGTCATGTTTAGTAAAAACGAATTTGGTTCAAAGGGAATATTTATATCAAGAATGTTTTGGATGATTCCATGAATCCTTTGCCAGAATCCTTTAGCTTTAATGCATGTCCACCAATATGAAAGAAGTTTCCCTCGGGTTCCCCACATTTCCAGCACTTAGTATTGCCAGTTTTGTTTATCTGGTGGGTGGGGGGGGGGGTTAGATACCACCTGTATAACATTTTGATATCATTTCCTTTATAGTTTTGGCAAAGAGTGAATCTATTTGTTCCCTTCCATGATTTTTCCCATTCCTCTATAGTTATAGTTTGATTTATATC
>NW_024832757.1:0-698 GCF_019175285.1 Sceloporus undulatus
TAAGCATCGGTCCATAATGAATAACTATATACATATATATACAAAGATAATTTGTATACAAATTGAAACACAGGTCAGGCATTGTGAAGAAGCAGACAAAGAGACTGCTATAGGTAAAGAAATTCTTTGCAGAAAATGCTCAAATGATAGTCAAGTGAAAATACTGTAGATGGGATAGGGGGAAGGAGGGGCTTATCTTTCTAGTAAATACTACACTTTCTGTTGTCTGGGACTTTTACACTTTTTTTCTTTTTTTCTTTTTTTTTTCTTTCTTCTTTTTCTTTTTTTCTTTTTTTCTTTTTGTAAATTCTAGGGGGGGTGGGAAATAACAAAAGGATGTCTTGGTTGTTAAATTAATAGTTTTTTTTTCTTTTCTCTGTATGAATCAAGATATATGAGTGATGACGATGAATGACAAATAGCTTGTTTGTAACTTTTAATTTACATCCAATAAAAAAAAAAGAGAAGGTAGTTCAAGATGGATGGAAGTTTCTCAAAAGGGAGATACTGAAGGCACAAATTAAAACAGTTCCAGTGAGAAAGAAAAACGGGAGGTGTTGCAAGAACCCAGGATGGATGACTAAGGAACTTTCAACTCAGATAAATTTTAAATGGAACATGTATAAGAAATGGAAAAATTGGGAAATCACCAAAGAGGAATTCAAACAAATAGCTAGCATGTGTAGAGATAAGGTCAG
>NW_024832757.1:798-1332 GCF_019175285.1 Sceloporus undulatus
ACCCAGGATGGATGACCAAGGAACTTTCAGTTCAGCTAAATTTTAAACGGAACATGTATAAGAATTGGAAAAATTGGGAAATCACCAAAGAGGAATTCAAACAAATAGCTAGCATGTGTAGAGATAAGGTCAGAAAAGCTAAAGCACAGAATGAACTCAGGCTTGCTAGAGAGGTTAAAAACAACAAAAAGGGCTTTTATGGATATGTCCGCAGCAAAAGGAAGAAGAAGGAAACAGTAGGGCCACTGCATGGAGAAGATGTCAAAATGCTAACAGAAGACAGAGAAAAGGCAGAATTACGCAACACTTTCTTTGCCTCAGTCTTCTCAGAAAAGGAAAAGGGTGTTCAACCTGAGGATAATGGAGCAGAGGACAGATTACGGGAATTTCAGTACAGAATAAGTAAGGCGATAGTACAAGAATACCTTGTTAATCTAAACGAATATAAATCTCCAGGACCAGATGAACTACATCCAAGGGTATTAAAAGAACTGGCAAATGTAATATCGGAGCCATTGGCAATAATCTTTGAAA
>NW_024832758.1:0-1332 GCF_019175285.1 Sceloporus undulatus
ATAATTCTTCTAGTGTATTATTATTATTATTATTATTATTATTATTAACCTTTGGGGTTATCCAAATGTTGTCTTATTTCCTGTTCTATTTTACATTTATTTAAATAATCTTCTATATTTTCCTTTTTAAGTTCTTTGGCTTTATATATTTTACTGAATAACTGACAAAAAATCTCTTTAATTTTTTTCTGTTCAGTAAATATTTTCTCATCTTTTTTTATCTTTGTAATCATATTCTTATCTCTTTCTTTCCTCAGTCTCCAAGATAACCATTTATCTATTTTATTTGCTCCTTGAAATTGTTTAGTTTTAATTCTTTTCATTATTTTTGTTGTTTCTTCAGTATTTTTTAAAGCGTACTGTTTTTGTAATACTTTAATTTCCTGAATAATTTTCTCTTTATCCTTGGAGTCTATCAGCTAATTTTCTTTTTGCTTTATTACATTGGTTATGCGATTCAATTTTTCTTTTCTTTTCCTTTGTATTTGATTATGTTTTTGGATAGGGGGAATACTTATCAAATTTGCAGATGACACCAAATTATTAGTAGTAGCTAATAAATTCAGAGGACAGGATCAAAATTCAAAATGACCTGAATAGACTAGAAAGCTGGGCCAACATTGTTCCAACAAAATAAAATTCAACATGGAAAAATGTAAGGTACTGCATTAAGGGTGGAAAAATGAAATGCACAGATAAAGGATGGGGAACACCTGGCTGAATGAAAGTACGTGTCAAAGGGATCTGGGAGTCCAAGTAGACACAAGTTGAACATGAGTCAACAGTGCGATGCGGCAGCTAACAAGACCAATGCGATTTTAGGCTGCATCAATAGAAGCATAGTGTCTAGATCAAGGGAAGTAATAGTGCCACTCGATTCTGCTTTGGTCACCTGGAATATTGTGGGCACCACAATTCAAAAAGGACGTTGAGAAACTGGAGCATGTCCAAAGATCAAAATGGGACAGTCTCATTGCTTCAGGCAAGGAGCATCAGCCTGAGGTTGCAATAGTACTGTCTCAATTCTTGAGGCAAGGAAACTCAGGCTGAGATCACAATGGGCCAGTCTCATTCAGGTAAGGAGCACCAGCCTGAAGTCGCAATATGTCATGAATCCCTTTATTTATTCATTTAGAGATTCATGCCATAAAGGTTATAGGTTTTAGTTTAGATTAGAGTTAAGATAGATGGGATTTATAGTGGGTTAAAATAATATGTTTTAATATGTGCTTTAATAGAAGATACTATAAAGAAGTAGGGAGATCATGGCTAAAGAATGTGATTGTTTGCTAGGATTGGAAAGTGTGGAATCACCCTTCTAACAGAGGCTTG
>NW_024832759.1:0-1332 GCF_019175285.1 Sceloporus undulatus
TAATGTTAGGGAAGTGGAGGGAAGTAGAAAGAGAGGAAAGCCACATGTTAGATGGATGGCTCTATTAAGGAGATCATGAGGATGAGTTTGCAGGAACTAAGCAGAACAGTGGAGGACAAGGGGTCTTGGAGATGTCTCATCAGCAGGGTCACCATGGGTTGAGAACGACTTGAGGGCGGTTAATAATAACAACAACAAATACAAAAGTGGCCACGCTAGGAATGGTGGATTATGGACGCTAAAGTGATGGAGCTCTTTTCAGGCACAGAAAAGATGCAGCAGTTAAGAGGTGGCCGGAAACCTTTGGATTGGCCAGGCTTGGGATAAATGCTAGGAACCTGGGATTCCACATTAGCCTGCTTCATAGAGTGGTACTTTCTCAGCACCCTTTCACAGCAAATAATCATGGTAAACCCTCTCTGAAGATTGGGTACAGCTGCCTATTACACACATTTTCAATCAAAATGTGAAAAAGCTTTTACCTACTGTCCCCATCTTTCCACACAGGACAAATCAAATTTTTCTGTGTTTAATATATTACACCAGATCCTTCTCTGGTTCTTTCGTTAACTACTGGGCCCATTGTTGACTCCATCCCTTCTCTTGACAAATCCAGGCTGACTGTAATAGTGTCTAGCCCTGAGTCCTGGAGATCGTGTCTTGATACCTTTTCACATGATGTCATTATTCCAATGCTATGATTCTATGATTCTAGAGCATTATACCTCTAACCCTGAGACCAGGTAGTGTTAAAACTTTGCCCTTGATTTTAGAAGCAAGCTCCCTATTAAGGACAGTGGTGTATTTTTTAAAAGACTAAGTTGCTCTTTTTACCAATAAAAACACATTATTCTATTTTATTCTCTAGAATCAACAGGATAATACTGTGATACCCAACTGTATAACAAGACGATTAACTTTATAGCTTGAACAATAAAGATTAAACAGAAGTTTCAGCTTTTTAGTTTAACACATTGTGTGTTAGAGACAAAAACACATTTTTAATGGCAACATTGCCTTTCCCTCTATGGACCTTATCACATGGAGGGGGGGTTGCAGCTCAGATCCGCAGTCACTCCTGTTCTAGCAATGCAAAGCGTGATGTTTTTACACACCAGATCCAGAGTCACTCCTGTCTAGCAATGCGAATTAAGGTTAAAACATGATATTTTACCACATGTGGTTGCCTTTCTGTTGCCCTTCCGAATTGAGGGGGAAGCGGAGTCAGTTCTATTCCAAGCAAGTCACGTGATACCGATTCAAGCAAAGCAGAGTGAGTGCACATTGTATTACTGGAGGGTTCAACGATTCGAATCAGCACCCTTGCACATG
>NW_024832760.1:0-1332 GCF_019175285.1 Sceloporus undulatus
TTGCAGTAAAGTTTAAACTAGATACAGGGGCTGAGGCAAATGTTTTGTCATCAAAAATACTAAATGCTCTGCCAGGAAAAAAAGAATTAGTTAAAAGTGAAGTAGTTCTTGTAGCTTATGGCGGAGCTCAGATAAAGCCTCTTGGTACGATTGTCCTGGAAGGGCGCACTAAAAATGGAAAAGCCAATTTGTTGTTTTATGTAACAGATAAGCCAACACTTCCATTGTTGGGCAGGGTGGCGTGTGAGACTTTAAATTTAGTGCGTCGGGTTGATGATATAGGGCCGGTTAATTTTACATCACGTGAACAATTAGTTACAGCATATTCAGATGTTTTTGATGGACTTGGGGAATTTGAAGGTCCTCATCATATACACATTGATCAAACTGTCCCTCCTGTGATACATGGCTGTAGGAAGATACTTATTGCAATCTTGGATAGGTTAAAGGAGGCTCTAAGTCAAATGCAAGCAACAGGAGTGGTGTCTAGATTTGAAGGTCCGACAGACTGGGTCAACAGTTTGGTTGTCACAGAAAAGAAAAATGGAAATTTACGTATCTGCCTTGATCCTCGTGATTTAAGTAAAGCAGATTGTAGGCAACATTATACCATTCCTACAATAGAGGAGGTATTAGCTAGGTTAGCAGGAATGAGATTTTTTACCATCATAGACGAAAAAGACGGTTATTGGCAGGTGAAGTTAGACGAAGCCTCAGCCCGTTTGTGTACATTCAATACACCCTGGGGAAGATATTGTTTTAATCGTCTGCCATTTGGGCTTAAGTCTTCTAGCGAGGTATTCCAGCCAAAGAATGAAGAAACCTTTGGGCATATAAAAGGAGTGTATATGATTGCTGATGATATGATAATAGCAGGAAAAACCTCTGAGGAACATGATCAGATTTTACAGCAGGTAATGGAGACAGCAAGGGCCAAAAACATCAGGTTCAACAAGGGAAAGATTCAGTTTAAAATTGATTCTGTGAAATACATGGGACATATCGTGACAGCTGAAGGTGTTAAGGCTGATGATGAAAAGATAAAGGCAATTCGAGAAATGCCCCCTCCGCAAGAGAGACAGGGAGGGGGGGGGTCTTAGATGTTTAGGGATTGCAAGCAACAGGAGTGGTGTCTACAGCACCTTTAAAGGCGTCACTGAAGAAGAATATAATGTTTCAGTGGATGCCTGAACAACAGGCTGCATTTGGAAGGGTCAAACAACAACTGTGTCAGGCACCAGTGCTTCAGTATTTTGATGTTGAAAAGCCAGTAATTGTTCAAGCTGATGCGTCAAAAAATGGATTAGGTGCTTGTTTGATGCAAGATGATAA
>NW_024832761.1:0-1332 GCF_019175285.1 Sceloporus undulatus
GATGAGAAGGTCCTCTGGGTCACCGCAGCCAGTTTGGTCTTCTTAGGCTGCAGGAGATTCTTCCCAGAGGACCTAAGTGTGCAGGGTGGATTATGTGGAAGAAGGCGCTCCTGCAAATAGTCTGGACCTAGGCCATGTAGGGATTTAAAAGTAATAACCAAAACCTTGTACCATGCTCAGAAACTAATTGGCAGCCAATGAAAAGATTTCAAAACAGGTGTTATGTGGTCGTCTCTAAATGTACCCACAACCACCCTGGCTGCCATATTCTGTACCAATTGATGTTTCTGAACTTGGCACAAGGGTAGCCCCATGTAGAGCACATTGCAGAAGTCGAGAAGTTACCAGGATATGTAGTACTGTTTCTAGGTCCAGACTACTTGGAAGGGCCAGGAGGAAAAAGAGAATGAAGGAAGGAAAAAGAAAAGAAGGATAAAGTGGGGGGAAATATAAGAAGGTGTAAGATGAAGGAAGAAAGAAAAATGAAGATGGAATGCAAGTGGAGAGCTATAAATAAATCTAGAAGAAACAGAGAGATGAAGAAGAAATGCAGCAAATAAGAAAGGAAAGGAAAGTATACTACAGGGGTAGGCAACCTGCGGCCCGTGGGCCAGATGTGGCCCAGCAAGGCCTTGGGACCGGCCCCAGCCTGGTCCTGCCGCCGATTGCCGCCGGGGCCTTTGGCGTCTCACGCGAGGGGCATGGTGGGGCAATTGTCTATAGAAGCCTCAGAAACATGCATTTATCTTAACATTTTAAAAAAAATCAGCAAATTTTTTTGCGTGTCCTCCATTTTTTATTTAAAAAGTGCCCTCCATTTGAGCAGAGGAGAATGGATAAATGATTAGAGTTTTGGGTGCTGAGCAAGTGGCACAACTTAAAGGAAAAGTGTTATTTGGTTTGAAATGGAAGTGTTACCATGTACTATGTGTGGAAGCATCATCCATCTAGATCAGGGGTAGGCAACCCTTTTGAGCCGGGGGCTGGGTTGCTGTCCCTCAGACAACTGGGGGGCCGAAGCCCCAAAAAATAAATAATTAAATAATTTTTAAAGATTTAAATAAATAAATAAACCAGGAGAAATGTAGGACAAAATTTTCAAATGGAGGGCACTTTTAAAATAAAAAATGGAGGACACGCGAAAAATTTGCTGATTTTTAAAAAAATGTTAATATAAATGCATGTTTCTGAGGCTTCTATAGACAATTGCCCCCCAAAGGCCCCGGTGGCAATCGGCGGCAGGACCGGGCTGGGGCCGGTCCCAAGGCCTCGCCGGGCCGCATCCGGCCCGCGGGCCGCAGGTTGCCTACCCCTGATCTAGATTTACTGTAT
>NW_024832762.1:0-616 GCF_019175285.1 Sceloporus undulatus
GAATGCACTTCGCGCGAATGCAGATTGGCCAATTTGAATCATGCCAATGCGGAAGGACTCCCAGGTATGACAGTACTTTGCGAAATAACGCGAATTCGAATCGCCCAGTGCAGAAGACCCCCAGTTCCACACTCATCTGATAAGGGGGAGAGAGAGAATTTTACAGGCACTTAAATGGCCAGATTTAATGAGTGAGAAAAATGTGATTCACTTCTGCCCAAGCAAATGGCTTCATTATGAGAGTAAATGCTTTGCAGACATTTACTGTGAAAGAGTGCCATAATGAGCACAGATGAACTGTTTGGGACACTACTGTGATGAGCAGCCCAAGTTCATTTGCCATCTTCATATGTGGCTTTTTAAAAAGCTCTGTTTATGCATTTTTAAAAATATGTTAATTAAAGGCTAAATCCTCCCTGCTGTACAGCTCACATACTGAGCACTGAAGTACAAAGAGAGTACAGTGCTCCCTCGGGTTACGAAATTAATTCGTTCCGCCGCCACTTTCGTAACCCGAAAAGCATTCGCAAGCCGAAATGCCATAGGCGCTAATGGGGAAAAGCCGCGATTTCGTGCGAAAAAGCGCTGAAAAGCACCAAAAAATTTTTCGTAACCC
>NW_024832762.1:716-1332 GCF_019175285.1 Sceloporus undulatus
GAATGCACTTCGCGCGAATGCAGATTGGCCAATTTGAATCATGCCAATGCGGAAGGACTCCCAGGTATGACAGTACTTTGCGAAATAACGCGAATTCGAATCGCCCAGTGCAGAAGACCCCCAGTTCCACACTCATCTGATAAGGGGGAGAGAGAGAATTTTACAGGCACTTAAATGGCCAGATTTAATGAGTGAGAAAAATGTGATTCACTTCTGCCCAAGCAAATGGCTTCATTATGAGAGTAAATGCTTTGCAGACATTTACTGTGAAAGAGTGCCATAATGAGCACAGATGAACTGTTTGGGACACTACTGTGATGAGCAGCCCAAGTTCATTTGCCATCTTCATATGTGGCTTTTTAAAAAGCTCTGTTTATGCATTTTTAAAAATATGTTAATTAAAGGCTAAATCCTCCCTGCTGTACAGCTCACATACTGAGCACTGAAGTACAAAGAGAGTACAGTGCTCCCTCGGGTTACGAAATTAATTCGTTCCGCCGCCACTTTCGTAACCCGAAAAGCATTCGCAAGCCGAAATGCCATAGGCGCTAATGGGGAAAAGCCGCGATTTCGTGCGAAAAAGCGCTGAAAAGCACCAAAAAATTTTTCGTAACCC
>NW_024832763.1:0-1332 GCF_019175285.1 Sceloporus undulatus
TACAATTCAAACATACATCACACTTTTTCTTATTTTGGTTCTTATTATTACCATCTACAACTTTCTCCTTCCTACCTCCTTTATTCTTTAAACCACATGTGAAGACTAGATGGGTGGAGAGGCTGAGGGGAGAACTTCTATCTATGCAAGGTAGCCGGGGTATTGGTATCAATAACAGTGTCAGTGACAGTGAAAAGCCCTAATCTGGAAAGGCCTGCTGAAAGAGATCCATCTTAACAGCCTTTTAAAAGGCTTCTAAGGTGGTGATGTGACGGATCTCTTCTGGCAGGTCATTCCAAAGCCTAGGAGTGGCAGAAGAAAAAGTCCTCTGAGTTGTAGCCAATCTAGTCTTTTTAGGCTTTAGGAGGTTTTTTCCAGTGCAGGAAGGATTGTGTGGAAGAAGGCACTCCTGCAAGTAGTCAGGACCCAAGCCATGTAGAGCTTTAAGGGTCACAACCAACACCTTGTATCTTTCCCAGACACTAATGGGCAGCCAGCTCTGACTGGCTGGAATCCCTGTCTCTCCCACCATTCCTGGCCATGATTGGATGGAGTCCAAGTCCCTCCCACTTGTGTTCTGGCAGCCATTTTGTGCTGCTTGTGACTGTAGGGAATAATGTTCCGGAACCTTCTCTGAGGCCTCAGTTGAACAGAGGCTTCTCTTTCTCTCCTGAGGCTCCAGAATCAGAAGGAGGCCAGGCTCTAAGGGCCAAAAGGAAGGAAGTGTGTCTCTTTGTGTGTCTTTTGTGCCTCTTTTCTCTGCTCCTTCTGGGAAACATGGGTTTTAAAAGGGGTCAGAAATGGGGAGGATAGGTTTAATATAAGCCTTATTCTTCTTCTTCACAAACATTGGGCTTTGGCTTCTAAGAGGAGGCTAGTCCCCCAAAAAAGGCCAAAAGTGGCTCCTTTCGGAGGTTTTAAAAGTCTCCCCAGTTTCCTTATTAAGGGATTTTCAGGGAAGAAGGAAGGAGGCAGACCAGAATAACTCATATTATTACCAAATAAACATAGAAACAAACAAGAACAACAAAAATAAGGATTAGACAGATAAGCAAACTGCTTATTTTTTAAAAGGAAATCCATTATTAGGAGGGTAAAAACAAGACTTGGGTGCTTCTGCCCTTTTACAACCGACTCAGGCTGTATCTGCACTGAAGAAATAATCCAGTGTGAAACCACTTTAACTCTCCTGGCTCCATTTTGTGGAATCTTGGGATTTGTAGTTTGTTGTGGCATGACAGCTCTCTGGCAGAGAATGTAAAATCCCAGGATTCCATAGCACTGAGTGGTTAAACCGGTGTCAAAGTGCCTTATTTCTGTAGTGCAGATGGA
>NW_024832764.1:0-1332 GCF_019175285.1 Sceloporus undulatus
TCTAGCTGACTGCTTTAACCCATAGATAGCCTTATTCAGTTTCCAAATCATATTCAGATTACTTGTTTGAAAACCAGGAGGCTGCACCATGAATATTGATTCATCCAGCTGTGCATTTAGAAAGGCTGTAGTTATATCAAAATGGTGAACTAATGCACCTGTTTGTGCAGCTATAGTGAATATTAGCCTCAGACTTTCAGCCTTAGAAGTTGGTGAAAAAACTTCATCAGAGCTCTCAAACTTCCTTTGTGAAAAACCATGAGCTACGAGACTAGCCTTGTACTTTACTTCTCCTGTACTAGAATGTTTGATTTTGTATACCCAACGACACCCTTTTTATCTGCTTTTTATCTGCTGGCAGATTCACAACAGTATATACCTTGTGGTCATTCATGGATTTCATTTCAGCTTGCATTGCCTCTTCCCACTTTGCCTTCTCACTGGGAGGCAAACTCAAAACTTCCTCATAACTTTGGGCTCTAACATAATATTGCAAACTCTAATAACATTAGGAACTGAAAACCTTTCAGGTGAAACCCCTTTGTTCTCTCTCTGAGACCTCCTTGGTTGAATAGTAGTGCCTTGCTCAACTGAAACCTTTGGGCTTTCCTGCCCCTCCTTTTTAACATTCCCAGGGCTTTTCTCAGGACTTTTTACCTGTTGACCACTAGATGAAGTGGTTTCATTAAGAGGAGATTGAGGTGGTGAAGGTGTAACACCAGTACTGTCTATCCCATCACTCCCATTCACGGGCAGAAGAATTTCTGAATTGGCATGAACATGCCTCCAGTTGCTTTCAATGAAACTTGCATTCTGGGATATTACCACCTTCCCACAGCCTGCATCAAATCTATATCCCTTACAACCTGTGGCATAACCCAAGAATCTTAGCTTTGCAGCTTTAGCTTGCCCCTTTCTTCTTTGTGCCTTTGGAATATGCACTCAGGCATAACTCCCAAAAATCCTTAAATGTGTAAGGTTGGGTTGCTTACCAAACAACAAAAAATATGGGGTATTGTTGATTGCAGAGCTCCATATCCTGTTTACAAGATAGTTTGCAGTGAGTAAAGCTTCAGCCCAATATTTAGTACTCATACCTGAGTCACACAGTAGTGAGTCTTTTACTACTTGGAGCATTCCCCCATGGCGTTCTGCTATGCCATTTTCCCAAGGCGAAAAAGGGTTGGTAAGTCTATGCAGGATGCCTTTTCTTTTCAGCCACTGCTGGAAACAGCTTGACAAGTATTCTCCTCCTCGGTCTGATTGTAATTGTGCCACCTTGTGACCAAATTGCCTTTCTACATAGGCAACCCAATTCTTAAATATTTGAAA
>NW_024832765.1:0-1332 GCF_019175285.1 Sceloporus undulatus
GCGACCTCTGGACTCTTAGGACCCATGCATCATTTAAAAAGCATACCTCCAAAGAGACCCGAAGCAGCTTTATTTTGGCAGTCTGTAACAGGCCTTAGTGTATATATTATGTTCTGAGTAAGTTCCTTTGGAATTAATGTTCTTTATAGCAGCCAACAAACCTGTCCCTTATTCCACATAAAAAGGACTGCCCAAAGGATAATAAGCATTTTGTACAGCTGCTGCAGAAACAGACTCAGATGGCTTTTGAAGGAGATTAGACAAAATCACTAAGGTCTATAAAATAGTTCATACAATGTAAGGCTATCTGAAATATCCATGTTAAGAGACAGTCTGCTGATGAAATACACATTGCTAGGGGGTGGTTAACAGTGAAAAAAGGTTATTGTCTTCATAGTATATTTTTTAACTCTGTCAAAACCTTGGATTGGCTATATAGTGAAACTGGATTTTGGATTAGATAAGCTTTTGACTGATCAACAGGGCTCCTCTTATGACTACAATTCTGGATGAAAAAACCATGTACTATGGTGAATGTTTGCTTTGGCCTTTCCCCACTTTCCCCTAGGATACTTTATCTGCCTCTAAATCTTCAGTTTCCATAGAAACAGAAGTACTGTAATAAAGTTAAGACAGAAATATTGTATTCTGTCAACGTATATTGTTTTTCTTGTATAAGGACACACACCCAGGGCTGTGTGTTACTTACTCACTTTTCACTATGGTCCCCACCCCCCATTCAAGTTCATCTACTATTAATGAACATTGCATTCCCATAACCTTATCATCTCACTTTATTCTTAGCTGCTTTTGTTCTCTTTGGAAAGAAATGCTAAATCTGTTTCACAAATCATGAATATGACAAGGCCAATCAAATAGTGGGTTTTTTTTGTTGTTGTTGTTGCTGAACAAGTGGCACAGTGGAGTTTTTGGCATGTGTTATTTCTGTGGGTCCTCAATTACTCACTGCACTACCAGGAAGAAAAAGTGGATGACATGTTCTGAGCAAAATACTGGCAGTTGTTTCTTGTTCATTTCATTTAAAAGATTTGTATATGCTATTGCTCTTGGGAATGTTGGGAACAAAGGAGAACATATTCCAGTTTTTGCCACCTGTCATGGGAGCCCCTGTGAAGTTGCCTTTTTGCTTCCCAGGAGGAATATATAGCAGGGAGATTACCAGCATAGCCCTGTCCATTTGCCAAAGAATAAGAAGTTATACAAGAAAAAAGTTGAGCTCCAATATTTGCTTCCTCTTGCTTCTCTCCTCCCTTTTCTAACATGACTATTACCTGGTAAGCAGGGATTATTTTCCTATGCATCTTTGTACAG
>NW_024832766.1:0-1332 GCF_019175285.1 Sceloporus undulatus
TTAGCAATGATCCTATTGGACGCCAAAAAAGCGTTTGACAGGGTCAGATAGCCCTTTATATTTGAAACTATTAAAAAAAATGATGCTGGTGAGAACTTTGTGAAATGGATTAAAGCCATATAGAGAGAGCAGAAAGCTCAAATTATAGTCAATAATACAAGGACAAAAGATATCGAGATCAAAAGAGGAACCAGACAGGGTTGCCCCCGTCCCCTTTACTGTTCATCTTGACCTTGGAGATCTTAAACAATCAAATAAGGGCAGATCAAAGGATTCAAGGAGTTAAGATACAAGACCAAAACTTTAAACTAAATGCTTTCGCAGACGATATTATCTTGTATCTGGAAGATCCCTCCCTTAGTATATCCTACCTTAAAAGCATAGTACAGGAATATGGCTCACATTCAGGATTTAAGGTTAATGAAGAAAAAATTATAATAACTAAAAATATGCCAGAAAATGAAGAAAAATTACTAAAAGAAAAATCGGGCTACAAAATTGAAAAGAAAGCTAAATATTTAGGGATTACTATAACGAAAAGAAATATTGATCTTTTTAATAACAATTACACCATGACATGGAAAAAAAATAAAAGCTGATCTTGAAAAGTGGTCTAAATTAAAACTATCCTTTCTGGGGAAAATAGCAACGATCAAAATGAACGTGCTTCCAAGATTAAACTTCCTATTTCAAAACCTACCTATCATCTCTCATATGAAGTGCATAGACAGCTGGCAAAAAGAACTATCTGGATTTATATGGAATGGGCGAAAGGCAAGAATAAAATGGAAAATACTATCTGAAGAAACATCGAGAGGTGGATGTGCGCTACCAAACCTCAAAGCCTGTTACTTCGCATCTTGCCTATCTTGGATCGAGGAATGGGTTAAACTGAGAAATAAAAGGATGTTGTTACTAGAAAGCACACAGCTACAATATGGCTACCACACTTTCATGTGGTATAATAAAAACAAAGCCAATAAAGCCTTCTCGCATAATTTAATAAGAAACTCTCTGTTAAAGGTTTGGATAAAAATTAAAGAAGTTTTCTTCCCCTAAGATACATTTATGGGTTTCTAGTCAGGAAGCGCTATTTCAAAGAACTAAAACTCTTCCCAATGGCTAACGTTTAATGATCTCTTAGACAAATCAGGAAAATTTAAATCTCTACAACTTATGAAATCAGAAGGTCTATTGGAGGATTGGTATCTATACAGGCAACTATGGGAAAGATTCAAGATAGATAAAGCAATTCTGAATACGTATAAAAGGAAAATCTGAAATGGACGAGGTATTTTTTGAGGATAAAGGGGGTCATATGTCTAAGTTTTA
>NW_024832767.1:0-1332 GCF_019175285.1 Sceloporus undulatus
TTGGGCACGTCCACCAAATATGATATAATGTTCCTTCTTGGTTCTAACATTTCCAACAATTACTGTTACTATTGTTCCCCATTTTTGCAAGTCTGTTTGGTGACAATTATTATTATTATTATTATTATTTATATAGCACTGTAGATTTGCACAGCACTGTTCATAAAAACAATAAATATGTAAGAGTAAACCTGCCTATGGTGTATAATCTAAGAAATAATTGGATAAAACATATAAAATACAGGAACTGGTTCAATAAAACAGGCAACAAAAAAAGAACATCAAATAGCAAGTGACAATTATGCAATGCCTGGGAAAGCTTCTCTGAACAGGATGGTCTTCAACTCCGTTTTGAAGCTGGTTAAAGAAGTGATGGCCCTTGCTTGCGGGGGAAGAAGGTTCCAGGCGTGAGGGGCAGCAAGTGAAAAGGGGCAAGTCCAAAATGGGGCAGAGAAAATCCTGGGCTGGGACAGCAGACCTTGACTACCAGAACAGAGGGCCCTAGAGGGAAGGTGAGGAGAAATAAGGTCTGATAAGTAAGGGCGGGCCAGCCCATGGAGGGCTTTAAACGTGGACAGCAGGAGCTTGTACTGAATGCGGAAAGGGAGGGGGAACCAGTGAAGGGATGCCAACACAGGAGAGATATGGTCAGAGCGGTGGACGGAAGTGATAATGCGTGCAGCTGAATGCTGGACAGAAATTAAAGGATGGAGGTGAGAAAGAGGAAGCCCAGCCAGGAGGACGTTACAGTAATCAAGTCGTGAGATCACTAGGGCATGGACCAGGATCTTGGCAGTAGAGGCGGAGAGATATGGTCAGATTTTGGCAATATTGTACAAAAAGAATCTACAAGCCTTGGGTGTGGTCTGGATCTGAGGGATACACGACAGAGAAGAGTCAAAGATAAAACCAAGACTGCGGGCTTGCTGGACTGGTTGAATGGAAATGTTGTCCACAGAGACAGAAAAGGAGAGTTGAAGGGTGGACTTAGGAGGAAAGACAAGAAGCTCCGTCTTGGTCATGTTGAGCTTCAAACGCCGATGGCGCATCCACTGCGTGACAGCTGTGAGGCAAGACAAAATTTGCTGTTCAAGCCTTGGAGAAAGGTCAGGGGTGGAAAGATATAACTGGGTGTCATCGGCATACAGATGGTAGGAAAAACCAAAAGAGCTAATGAGTTTACCTAAGGATAGTACCATCTGTGTAACATTTTATAATAGTTTTCTTTCAAGTCCATTGACAGTGTAAATTTTAAGTCTTGACCCCAGGCTCTTTCCCATTTTTCAAGGGGTATCGGATGACCTAAATTTCTAGACCAACTTATCATACTTT
>NW_024832768.1:0-1332 GCF_019175285.1 Sceloporus undulatus
CCAGATTGAAATGGATCTAGATCATCTGTTTCATCCAGAGTTGAGAAGCCACCACACATTCCAAAATCTTGCCCAGAAATGGTAGGTTAGACACTGGCTGATAGTTATTCATTATTGTGGGATCCAAGGATGACCTTTTTAGCAGAAGTCTCACAGCAGCCTCCTTTAGGATGGAATTCTGCCTTGTTGTAGGGAGGCATTGATTACCTCCTTTACCCACTCAGCCACTCCACCTCTGGCCTGTTTAATAAGCCAAGAAGAATAAGGGTCCAAGACACATGTGGTGGCTTTTACTTCTCCAAGGATCCTGTCCACATCATCAGGCTGCACAAGTTGAAAAGTATCCATTAACAATGGACCGACAGGAGCCAAGGTTACATCTGCTGACATTGTATTAACTGTAGCATCCAAGTCAGATTAGATCTGAGTGACTCTATCTGCAAAATGCCATGCAAATTCTTCACAGCTAGCCTCTGAGTGGTCTGCATCCTCTACTTGAGGGTGAGTGTGTAAAAGACTCCTGACCACTAGGAACAGTTCTGCTGGCCAGCTCCTTGCAGATGCAATGCTGGCAGCAAAAATGATTTCTTTGCTGCCCACATTGCCACAGAGCAGGCTTTCAAATAGGCTCTAGCCTGTGTTAGCTCATAGCTCATGCCCTTTACCTTCCCCCAATGTTGGATCTACTGAGAAGACCTCCATTTCACCATCTGATTTGGAAAGGGAATGCCTGAGCACATGGGTGTAGCAGAGGAAGGTTAAGGGCCATGGTGGCAGCAGGTCTATGGTGTATCACCAAGTAGGCATCTTACAGTCCACTCATCCCCACACCAACCCAGGTTAGGACCCTCTTCTCTGTTGCCACAACAAACTACAGTTCCCAGAATTCCATATCATTGAGCCATGGCAGCTAAAGTGATGTCAAACCGAATTATTTCTTCAGTGCAGGTGCAGCCTTCGAATGGTAAAGATGATTGACAAATCAGAAGCTTTGCTTGTGAAGCTGAAGGGAGGAGCCAGACCCAGCATGAAAGAATACCTCCCCATACTACAGGAAAACAGAGGGTTTTTTCATTTTTAACAACCACCAAACAAATACAGTTTTACAGTTTTATCTGATTTGTGACAAATTTTTTGCCTAGTCCCCCCCAAAAAAGTTTCTCATTTTATAATAGTAATATTTATATATACTATAATTTTTGAAATAATATGTATACTTATTATTTCAAAAAAAATTATAGTACTTTTAAAATGCCTAATTATATAAAGGGTAAGTTGTATCACTGCTACATATTTACTGGCTGAAGTATTACAATGTCCTTGGTTTCACCT
>NW_024832769.1:0-1332 GCF_019175285.1 Sceloporus undulatus
TGTCAGACTCCCAATTGCCACCCCCAAACAACAAGAGGCTGTGCTTCTAAAGAGTAACAGCTTTATTGAAAGGTAAAAGGTATAGGCAACAGAAGTGACTTCTTTGTCAGGAATGAAGGTACATAGTTACAGATGGGTTATATAGTCCCACGAGCAGACCCACCCCCATTAAGCAATAAAGTTAATTAATTGGATCAGTCTTTCCCGCGCAGTGAGGAATCTCCACCCAGATGACGTAGTGTCCTCTCGTCCGGTCTCTCCGGCCTGTTCCCAGAACAATTAAGTTCTCACCAAGTGTTATCTCCTCCTTGCACCTGTGGCCTTGAAGCCCAGACATCCTTCTCCCCTAAACTAAGTAATATAAAACCTTAACAACCTATGAGTATATGTAAGAATGGTTATATATCCCATCATCCCACAACCCAACATACATTGTAGCATATAAAGCATAACAACAATATATATTAATATCAGGAACATATTACTATAACAATCTATAAGTAGTAACCTTAACTCTTAAGTTGTAACTCACCCCTCCCAACACAAGAGCCGTCTCGGCCTGGCTGGGTAACTCCCTAACAGTGTAACATTCCAATCCTAATAAGCAAGCACAGAAACTAGCCATCTATCTATCCCCTTCTAGTACATTCTAACTAACCAATATATATCAAACCTATTATGTCCTTATTCAAATAACATCTAAACAAAACCCTAAACTAATAATCCCTCTGACAGAATCCCCAAATGAATATATAAATGATCAATGAATATATGAATGCAGGGGAGTTCTGACAGTCTGCCCCCCTGAAGATACACTCACCCCATAGTAAAGATGAACAGTAAAATATCAACAATAAATGCAAACTGCAATAACCAGCAAAACCTATAAAGTTCTAAAACTGAAGCATCCAATAAAATAAGTAACTTATACAATCAAGAATCCAAACTATAATATATGAACCCCCATAAAGTAGAATTAAGGCACAATGTGGCCATAATAACTAGTACTATAAGAACTTCATTAGTCTAAGCAAATAAGACAAAGGAAAACTCCAAGAAAATAAGCACCAATTAGTTATAATAGCATACCATAAAATACATGTGTCTCAAAGACAGGATAAAACCCCAAAACTGTCATAAAGTTATGCATGAATAATGTCTAACAGCAGCATTAAAGAAAACAGAACTTAACTTTAAACATCATTAAACCAAATAAGAATATTCATACAGCATCTGAAATGCAGGCAAATAGGTTCAAAACCAATGCCAATAATATCAGAACCAACATACAAATCCCACAATCCAAATCACCCAAAGTCCGAAGCATTGTTA
>NW_024832770.1:0-1332 GCF_019175285.1 Sceloporus undulatus
CATTAATCATATCTCATTAAAGAACCTTAAATTGGGGATACTTGAGTTCTCCAATGACAACAGAAAAAAAAGGTTCACCATCTATTACTTGAGTAAGTTTGAATGTCTTAAAATTAGAACTGTAAACACTCCGTACTATGGAAATGTAATTGTGTTTGGAGGAGTTTTTGAAAAGACTTTTTGGTGATATACAAGACAAATTAAATTAGCTGCAAATGTGAGGTAAAAAAATACCAAATTTTTTATCCTGAGCCATTGTGTAATTGTTGTATGCTGTTTAATCACCGAAGGTCAACAACATGTTCATTTCTGATTTGACAATATTTGTATGGATTATTCATGGGTGGGTAGGTGGGTGCATGCTCATCATATGTAGGAGTGAGAGAAACACTAATTATTATTTCTAATGAAATCTGTGTACAACATGTCGCATTATTTCTGTGAGGTTTTCCAGTTTTCCATCTTGTGTCTCAGAGATTGATGAAAACCCTGGGAAATCCTAGCTTTTAGGAGCTGCAGCCATAAATGAAGCACTTCAGCAAGTTTATTTGAAGATCCATCCAGTTGTAAAATAAAACCATGATACATGTATCTGAATGCATTTCTGGATGTAGAGTCCAATGTGGGTACTAGTGGTGTCACTAGTTTGGTGTCACCTGGTGCGGTAACTCATGGTGTCACACACACACAGCCCATAGACCACTTCCTGTACCAGACCATACAGAATCCTTAGTAATTTGACAAAATCAGTGTCTATAAAACAAGCGCCCTAAAACAACAAAATCATTGCGAGTGGGTAATAATAACCGCTCTGACTAGAGCGCATGTGCATTAGAAGGTTAAAAAAGTTAATTAGCATGGGGTTTTAGTCTTGTTGGTGAATTAAATTGATACAGTATAAGTGGGCTTACGAAAAATGTAAACTAACATTGTTGCCACGTGCCTTCAAGTCCTTTCCAATTTATAGTGACCCTATCATGGGGTTTTCTGGGCAAGATTTGTTCAGAGGAGGGTTGTCATTGCCTTCCCCTGAGGCTGAGAGAGTGTGGTTTCCTTATCTAGACATTGAAACATGGTCTCCAGAGTCATAGTCCAACACTCAAACCACTATGCCACTCTATAGGGATATTTTTCTATCATATCTCATAACTCAATCAAAGGAATCCTGGAATTTGTAGTACTTTCTCTCTCACACACACAGACACAAAGCAAAATGCCTGCAAGCACACATTTTGCTGGAGAATGAGTGGTTTTTGAAACTCTCCTGCTGTGTGTGTGTATGCGTGTGTAGCCTTGTTGCAATCTCTCTCTCTCTCTCTCTCTCTCTCTCTC
>NW_024832771.1:0-1332 GCF_019175285.1 Sceloporus undulatus
AAGGCTCTTTTCTAAATCTAAACACTTATGTATATTTGCAGAGAAATTTAAACAGAGACGGGCTAGATGGACCCATGGTTTTTCTTGCTATAACATAAATTGGAGGGTTCCAGCCCATGGGTTGAATTAAGCCTACCAGCCATACCCATGTAGTCCAGCCCCTCCCAAACATCCTGCCTTTTATCTGGTCAAGGAGGTGATATTTCCCCAAATATCTTTTCCCATTGAGAAAGCAAAGGCCAAGCAAAGCCAACTCTCTAAGAAGCCACAATTTCGAGACATTTTCAACACCCTGAAACAATAAATCCCAAAGTTTCACTTCTTCCTCATCTTTTCTAAAAGATAGCTCATGTGAATATTGGCCAAGCTTCTGCATTGCATTGGTGGACCTTAGAGTTGTGCCAAATATAATTGGGTGTCTCTCTCACACACACACACATGGTACACCTGACCTAATTGTCTGCAGCTTGGGCATGTCCCACAACTATTCAAGGGATTATGGGAGGAGGATAAGGAGCAGCCAGCCATCTTTTTCCCCCTGTAACCTATCTGTAAGAGATAATATCACTTTCCTTTACCTCTTGAAGACTCCCAAGAGGTCCAGGAGGACACCTTTTTCTTCTGTAGTCAATGGCAAAATCATAGCAAGCTGGGTTCATAGCTGCCCATGATACCCCAAGGCTGAAATACAGTAACCTTTTTGCTTTCCTCTTTGTGGATGAGAAAATTTGCAATTAGCATACTCCTCAAACTTCTACTCAGGATTCGCTTATAAAAGAAATATTATTTGACTCATGAATTCACTCCTTTATGAGGCTCACAGGATACTGAAGAGAAAGGAGATGTATACAAAACTAAGGGGCAATACAAACCGGTACTTTGTGCTGCCCTGTAGGCAGAGCCATGGCACAGCGTCCACACGCTGGATGCTGTGGCTCCTCCCTCTTTGTGCCATGACACCACACACCCTTCTAGATGGTGCAGTGCCAAAAGGGCATCAAAAAGCCATGCCGCCATGGCTATGATGCCCTTTCCAGGGCAGAAAAAGAACCTGCTTTTTGCGAGTTCTTTTTGCACCGGGCTGAGGGCATGGCATGCGGTTGCTGCATCCCCAACCCAGTGCATCTAGGATTTGTACAGCCCTTTTGTGACCATTTAAAATTCAAATGACTAAAGCTGTACACAGTTTCTTTTTTTTTTTAAACACATACTCACAAAAATGTCCAAATATGCTTATTTAGAGAGGAATATGTATACATTTAGGTAAATGTTGTAAATAAATACGTTAACAGTTATGCATGAATTTTCATGCATTCCTCCCCCCCCCCCCCC
>NW_024832772.1:0-1332 GCF_019175285.1 Sceloporus undulatus
GCGATCCTATAGAGAGACTCCACCTTTCTGTTGTTGGATGAAGTCGATGAGGGAGCTTCCCAGGAGCGCCTGGCCAACTTCTCCAGCGAAGGGAGAAGGGGAATCGCCGGTGGGGTTGGCAGCTTGCCATGGACCCGCCTCTCAATGGGGTCAGATGCTTCATCCTCAACCTGGGAGGTCTTAATGTCCAGAGCATTAGACATCTTTATGACGTGCTCTGCGAAGGACCTGACATCATCCGACGGTGAGACAGCCCCCGGCTGGGCGAAGTCCTGAGAGATGGACTGGTAGTCATCTTCCCTGGAAGACAGAGAATCGCCTCTGGGGCGATAACGGGCTCGGGATGATGTTTTGTCGTCCGACTCGAGCTCCACGACCTCCAGATTGGTGGCGTCCACCCGGCAAGGTGAGAAAGTCGATGCCCTGGAGGGTCTGGAAGCAGCCCTTGGTCTGGGTCTCCGGTCCCGAGGTTGAAAAAGAGAGTCTTCATCATCCCGAGGGACCAGTTTGTAGTACCTGTCGGTCTCAGTATTGTAATAATACTCCGGTTCCCGTTCTCGAGATGGCGATGGCGAGGCCACTCGACGGGTACGGGTTGGCATTGGGGTGAGCGAGCGGCGGTCGTCTCTAGAACTGACGGGAGAAACCGGGTCTGGTAGCGTAGGTCGGGACCTCAGTGGTGACTCGGAGCGGTGATCAGAGCGGTGACCAGCAGTTTGAGGAGATCTGGGGAGCAAGTTCCTAGATGTCCGTGATGCCATCCGGGGGTCCGATGGTCGACCCTCGGCACCCGGCGATCTCCGATTGGTGTCTGCGCGCTCCCGATCAGGATCTGGACGGCTATGTGACACCTCTACATCGACGGTCATAGACGGGTCTCGCTCGTCTTGGTGACGGCGCTTTGCCGAACGATCTCTCTCTAAAGAGGAGGTGCGGGGCCTCTTAGATGTGGAAGAGCACGCCGTCTTAGTCGGTGACTTGGTCGAGCCGGAAGGAGTCAAGGCCTTGGTGGCCGAGGAGCCCGAAGTGGAACCCGACTTCGAGGTGGAGGAAGTGGGTGCCTTCGGGACAGAGGATCTCAAGGCTGAACCCTTATGGGAGCTCGAGTCCTTCGCAGTGTCGCGACCCTCCTTGGGCCCCTTCTTGTGTTTTTTGTCCTTCTTCGAAGGCCGAGGGACTTCTCCCGATGGGTCCTGGTCTGGAGGGTCCGGGGCGGCAGTTCGCGCCGGTGGGTCATCTGAAAGCTCCTGGG
Organism: Sceloporus undulatus; assembly: GCF_019175285.1. Classification (NCBI taxonomy): domain Eukaryota; kingdom Metazoa; phylum Chordata; class Lepidosauria; order Squamata; family Phrynosomatidae; genus Sceloporus; species Sceloporus undulatus. The sequence continues at coordinate 1,253 of NW_024832772.1, forward strand.
TTGGAGCTTCGGCGACAGTTGGCAAGGGGGTCGCAGAGGAAGAGGAAGCCCCCGCAGAAGACATTGCCCCTGATGTGAAG
>NW_024832773.1:0-1332 GCF_019175285.1 Sceloporus undulatus
ATCACTCAGTCTCTTGGATTTACCTATAGATTGACTCACCAGTCAATCTATAGGTAAATCCAAGAGACTGAGTGATTCTACTCTGATCAGGACTAAGTATAGGATTGGATACAGGCTAAGATTTAGTCCTACTTGTGGCTAGAACAGGACATTCCCAAGCCAAGATGTCCAGGCAACAGTGTGGAAAATAGGCACTCTCCACATGTACAGAGACACTCTCAGAATTGTGACTTCTCTGCATGCAGAAGGCTGCCATGGGAATTGGTTGCTCCCTGCCCATCAGCTCAATCCTCTGGTGCCCCCCTCCCCGATCCTGGGAGGATGGCTGGATCCCATGGAAGGGGGGCAACCAGAGAAGAGAGAGCTCCTTTCCTGCCCTGCTTGACTGGGGAACTCCCTGGGGGATGGAGGGCAACTGCTTTGGCCAATGGGAGAATGGAAGGCCACTAGGCCAGAAAGCCTAACCCAACAGAACCCTCTATGTTCCAGTCTTGCTCCGTGTGGAATTGGGCTAGGAAGCAAATGCTCACCTCTGCATTGGCCCAACGGAGGCATATGTCATCTGCGTGTGTCACCAGCAGGATGCTGTTCTCTGTGTCTTTGAGTGCTGCAGGGTTTCTTGCCAACCAATCCTAACTCTAGTCCCTTTTCTCAGGACCTTCATCTCAGCCTCCTTGTACACGGCTTTGGGGCCTCCCTTTCTGGAAGTGACCCAAGTGCAGGACCACCAGGACCCCTGCCCACCTGATGGCCAACACAGAGGCCAAGCGGAGGGAGTTGGGCTCCAAGACAAGGAGGATGCCGAGGTACAACAGCTCTTTGGTGAGTCACTATCCTATTAGCTTCATCTGGGTCACTGCTTGGCCAATTTATGAAAGGAAGCAAATAAAATACTGTCTGAGTTTGGCAGAGACAGTCCTGGTTAATCCTCTGTCATCCCAATATTTCGAGGGCTTTTAAAATGTCCTGCTTTCTATCTTCTCCCACTTTCCCAATTCTTCAGCTCATTTCAATTCCTGCATAATGATTTCCAAGGAGTTTGCACCCCAGCAACTCAAAAGTGGGGCTTGGAGAAGAAAGATGGGGGCAGGGACTTGCCCTTGCTAGGAGTCTGAGGAAAAAAACAAACTGTTGTGCCCTTTCCCACTTGTGTGATCTTCATAAACAACTTTGTCCATCTTCACAACTTTCTGCTGTTCCTTGTCCACATGTGTATTGCTTTTCCAATCTGTGCAATGTTGGGGGATATGGGAGAATGTCTCTGGATATAAATTGGGGGTGGCCCCATGGCCTTCAAGCCCACAGTGCTCCCCAGAATTGCTTTTTAAAAAT
>NW_024832774.1:0-1332 GCF_019175285.1 Sceloporus undulatus
TCATCATCATCATCATCATCATCATCATCATCATCATCATCATCATCTCCAAGACCCTCTGTCCTCTACTGCTCTGCTCAACTCCTGCAAACCCATACTCATGATGTCTTTAATAGAGTCCATCCATCTAGCATGTAGCCTTCCTCTCTTTCTACTTCCCTCCACCTTTCCTAGCATTATTGTTTTTTCCAATTATTCATGTCTTCTGATGATGTATTCAAAGTATGGCAGCCTAAGTTTTGCTATCCTGGCTTCCAGGGAGATTTCTGGCTTGATCTGCTCTATGGTCCATTTGTTTGATGCTTCTCCAGTGCCATATCTTGAATCAATTTATTTTCTTCCTATCTTCTTTTTTAACTACCAGTTGATACTTAATGATATGTATATCATCATGCTTGAGCATTACATCTACTTCCTTCACAGCCAGCCTTCTAAATCTTACTCTTTTGATTTCATATTTAACTGTTTCAGTGTCTTTTGATTTCATATTTTACTATTTAAATATGTGTCTTCCTGCATGGCATGGGGTTGGACTGGATAGGCCTTTTGGTTTCTTCCAACTCTATGGAGATTATCGCATATCGTTCTCAGAACGTTCTGCATCGTGAGAACGTTCCTGGAACGGATATTACCGCATTGAGTAAACTGGAACATGATCAGAACGTGATTGGAACGCATTTTACCGCACAGCGCTTCCTTTTTCTTGAAACCGTTCCCAGAACATTTTCCACGGAGGTCCATTCAAGCCGAGAGAAATCCATTCTCTCATTCCTCCGTCTCCTGATTGGCTGAAAGACTGACAGGCAGGGAGGCAGGCAGGCGAGCGACTGCAGTGAGGGAAGGTGTGTGTGTGTGAGGGGGGAAAGAATGAGGGAGGGAAGGGAGGGAAGTTGGGACAAGGGAGAGAAGAGGAAAGGAGGGAAAGAGAGAGAAAGAGAGAGGGAAAGAGGGGACCAGGGCAGAGAGCAAGAGGGAGAGGGTCTGGCTCTTTGCTATGGAATTCTGGGAGTTTGCTTGCTTTTGTGTGGTGCTCCAAACAGAGGAGCTTTTGTGCAAGGACGTAGCCAGGATTTTGTGAAGGGGGGGTCAAGACTAAGTGCCACCATTTTGAGAGGCTAAGAGCCCCCCCCAAGACACAAAAAGAGGGTCGAGCGTTACCCTCGACACCTTGATGGCACCACTTTAACTTCCGTTATGACTTCGTGCAATGGAATCTTGGGAACTGTAGTTGAGTCATCTGTCAGGTGCCACAACAAACTACAAATCCCAGCATTTCACAACATGGAGTTAAAGTGGCATCAAACTGGATTATTTTTTCAGTGCAGATGCAAA
>NW_024832775.1:0-1332 GCF_019175285.1 Sceloporus undulatus
AGATTTATATACTTGGAATATTTTGGAATTGGAATTATTTTGAAATAGTAAATAAAGTCAAATGGGAAAAAAAAAAAAAGAAACAAAACTATATACCTATTATGTCCTCCACTGATACAATGTCTTAAGCCCTCATGGAACAAGAGTTGGCAGCCGCCTCTATTGTCCTGTTCTCTGCAGAAATGATGGAGACCTTCACTCTGGCCACTGGCTTCTGCCTAGAACTGAAAGTATTTCCTTCTACATCTCGCACAATGTGTACTAGCATGGGGGTGGGGGCTTCACATTTTGCTTCTTAAAGAGGCTATACATTGGTTTTATCTGTACTTAATTTTATAAAACTGATTGGCTTAAGTGTTTGGTATAAATGTAACTCTGCTATAAAAGATAATAGAGCCAGTCCACAGTTTACTGAGCTGAAATTCTAGGTTTAAAACTTATTTTATTTCTCAGAAACCTGCCACACACATCCCACTTCATTGTATTGGGGGTTGTGTTATATGCAGTGATGGAACTAATGGTTTTGTTGAATCCATTAATGAAAAATGGATAAACATTGTGTTCACTTTGCTTTTTATTGCCCAGCGTATTACTGAGAAAGGGATGTAATGTTTGAATATAAATAATAGGAGAAAGTGACATAACAAAAGCATTGTGGTTTTATTTTCTAGTTTTCTGGGTAAATAGTACAACAAAATGAGTTATGAATGATTTAGTGAGTTTATGATTGTCTCAGAAATGTAGTTTTGTATAAGACCTGTGTTGTGGCTGCTTGTACTTCGCAGTTTTCCCACACGATTTACAAGAAATTGTCTGCATTTCTTTTCTAGTATGTCCACTTCTGCCACAGATTTGGGGGCCAGTATCACTGTGGGCAGGAAGCATAAGGGGAAAAGCGCATGCCAAGTCATAATAACATATGTTCCAGATTTCTTCTCCTTCACACTAAGTTAAGATTTGCTAAATATTTATAATACTGAGCAACTGTTGATATCCTTTTCTATCTTATTATTTTTTAAGAAGAATCAATTTGTTTTAAAAGTTCAAACAAAATATAAATACGTTTTTCTAAAAGCTCCCAAATGTGCCCCCTCAATTCTCCCTTAGGATTCTAGTGGTGTGACCTAACTGAGGAATAGCACAGCAGGAAACATTCATTCAATATCCCAGAAAAGTGAGTTTGAAGATGACAGGGATTAAAATCCCAGTCTTTTTTGTTCTTTTAGAAACCCTCCTCTTGGAAGCCACAGTAAAAAAGGGTAAAAAGAAAATGCCCACAGCGTAGTCCTGTCCCCAGTTTTGAACAATTTGGCTATGTCTTACCTTCATCCT
>NW_024832776.1:0-1331 GCF_019175285.1 Sceloporus undulatus
CAAGCCTTATTCTTCTTCTTCACAAACATTGGGCTTTGGCTCCTAAGAGGAGGCTAGTCCCCCAAAAAGGCCAAAAGTGGCTCCTTTGGGAGGTTTTAAAAGTCTCCCCAGTTTCCTTATTAATAGATTTTCAGGCAAGAAGGAAGGAGACAGACCATAATAACTCATATTACCAAGAATGAAACAAACAAACGTAGAAACAAACAAACAACAAGAAGAATAACGATTAGAGACTAAAACAAACTACGTATTTTTTAAAAGGAAAACTATTATTAGGAGGGTGCTTCTACCCGTTTACAACCGACTCAGGCTGTATCTGCACTGCAGAAATAATCCAGTTCTAAAGTGTGTTAACTCTCCTGGATCCATCCTATGGAATCCTGGGATTTGTAGTTTTTTGTGGCATGAGAGCTCTCTGGCAGAGAAGGCTAAGTGTCCCAAAGGTAAAATCCCAGGATTCCATAGCACTGAGCGGTTAAAGCAGTGTCAAAGTGCCTTATTTCTATAGTTCAGATGCAGCCTTCTTAGGAAAGGGGTTGATACTGGGGATCTCTGGAGGTTTCAGCAGGTTATTTATTTGTTTATTTATTTATGATGCACTCATTTCACATCTAGATACGGGGACATAACCAGGGCCCTCTCCAATTCCCCACCCCCTAATCCCCCCCACTCTAAGAAGCCATGAAGTATCTGTTGTGTAGGGGAGCTGCAGTGTATCTATACTAGGTCCAGGGGGCTTTGTTTGGTGCAGATGGAGGAAGGAGATGCCCAACTCTTCATCGGCCCAAAGGAAGCATATGTCACCCGTGTGTGTCACCAGCAGGATGCTGTTCTCTGTGTCTTTGAGTGATGCAGGATTTCTTGCCAAGCCAATCCTAACTCTGATCCCTTTTCTCAGGAACTTCATCTTGGACCCCTTGTACACAGCTTTGGAGCCTCTCTTGCTTGAAGTGACCAAGTGCAGGGCCACCGGGACCCCCTGCCCACCTGATGGCCGACACAGAGGCCAAGCGGAGGGAGTTGGGCTCCAAGAGAAAGAGGCTGCCGAGGTACAACAACTCTTCGGTGAGTCACTATCCTTATAGCTTCATCTGTGTCATTTCTGGGCCAATTTATGAAAGGAAGCAAATAAAATAATGTTCAATTTTGCCAGGGACAGTCCTGGTTAATCCTCTGTCACCCCATTATTTCAGGGGCTTTTAAAATATACTTCTGGTTTCTCTCTCCTCCTTCCACTTTCCCCCTTCAGCTCACTTCAGTTTCTGCATAATGAATGCCAAGGAGTTTGCACCCCATCAACTCAAACATGGGGAGAGGAGAAGAAAGAAGGG
>NW_024832777.1:0-1331 GCF_019175285.1 Sceloporus undulatus
TCCTCACTTGGAAGACGGCCTTCCTGGTAGCTATCACGTCAGCCCGTTGAGCTGGTGAACTGGGTGCTCTGAGGATGGACCAGCCTTTCCTCTGTTTCCATAAGGACAAGGTGGTGCTCCGTACAGACATTACTTTCTTGCCAAAGGTAGTGTCTGCTTTCCACATCAACCAGGACATTGTTTTGCCGACTCTGGCTCCTAATCCGACCACAGACTCTGAGCGTCAGCTCCATGCCCTGGATGTCCGCAGGGCGCTGGCGTTCTATCTGGACAGGACTTCTGCTTCCAGGCGTTCGGAGAGACTTTTTGTGTGCTACTCCGAAGCTAAGAAGGGGCAGCCAGTGTTACCGCAGAGGTTCTCCAAGTGGGTGGTCAGTACCATACACCTCTGCTACGAACTGGCTAGAAAGCCTCTACCAGGTCGGGTTAGGGTCCATGCAACTAGGGCGGTAGCTGCATCCTCAGCCTTCTTGACGGGGATACCCCTTGAGGATGTGTGCAAGGCAGCTGTCTGGTCTCAGCCTTTGACATTCATTAAACATTACAGGCTGGATGCGAGGGCCAGGCATGAAGCAGCCTTTGGGAGGGCAGTGTTACTTTCTGCCATGCAATAGACCTGTGTACTGTTAATAAATAACACAGCTGTTTGGGTTACATACTTTATTGATATGTGATTATTGGATGTTGACACTCCCTCCTCCACTGACTATAGCTCGCTAGTCTAAACCCATTTGTGTGATTCGCAGAGACCATGAAGAAGAAGTACAGGTTGCTCACCTGTAACTGTGTTTCTTCAAATGGTCATCTGCGAATTCACACAAACCCACCCATCCATCCCCTCAGTGTCTGCTCATTGACAACGCTTGTTGCTGCGCTGATTAGCGGCTCATTCGGAACTGAGGAAGAGCGGGCCACCAGGGGCCTTATATACGGATGGGCGGGGCTACCGCCAAAAAGTTGCAGAAAGATACATTACTTTCTGCCTAGAGATTCTAGAAGTTTCTGAGGATTGCTGCGCAGGCGCAGAATAAACCCATTTGTGTGAATTCGCAGATGACCACTCGAAGAAACACAGTTACAGGTGAGCAACCTGTACTTCTCCATCCTCTTCCCTTTTAAAAATTAATATTGCATTTACTGAGCTTCGCTTGGAAATGTGTCTATTTAAATGTACATTTTGTCATTTTATATCCTGGAGGAGATAGTAGAGGGGTATCTTTGGTACTACCAATTTATAGAGGTGATGTATATCAGTGCTTTTTAATCGTATCTGATGCAAGGAACCTTAGGGCTTGTTTCTCAATGTGTCAGGGACCTGCACCATATTTGTA
>NW_024832778.1:0-1331 GCF_019175285.1 Sceloporus undulatus
CTTAAAAAAGCTCTCAAAGACTACCAGCCTTTTATCTAGAGAGTTGGGGGCAGCCATCATCATCTAGCTGAGAAGATTCTTGGACTTCTTTGGTTTCTTCCCTCATGTCCACCCTTGTGAAGGGTTGTGAAGACACAACAGCTCTCCCTTTAATGGTATGACCTTAGTCCAAGAAACATATTACTCAGTTTTGAGGTATCCCATGATATCTTTGTTGACAAGGTGGCAAAATATGGACTAGATGGCACTGCACTTAAGTGGATGCACAGTTAGTTACACCATTCAATGCAAATTACCAGCCTAGCATCTTTTTAGAAGGAGGTCTTGAGTGGAGTGTTATAGGGATTTGACTTATGCCAAGAGTGTGAAAAGTTTCGCCTGTGCACTGTATGCTGGTCTCAAAGTTATTTTGAGAATGTGCACTTTAAGTAGGCGATTGACAATTTAGTGTGCATTTCAAGAAGAGTGTCCAGAATGAGGAACTGCTCTAAAAAATACATCCTATGTAATAGTGGAATGAACTGGGTATATTAGCATATTTAGATATTTAAAGTACATAGTTTAATAATACAGTCAGACCTCTGTATCTATTCATGCACAGATTCAGGCATCCATGGTTTGAAAATATTCCAAAACATATACATTTCAAATAGCAAACCTTGATTTTACCATTTCATATAATGGACATTTTACAGTGCCTTCGTATTTAATGGGATTTGAGCTTCCACAGATTTTGGTATCTATGTGGGGGGGGGGGGGTTGTCCTGGAACCAAATCCCAGCAGATAACAAGGGCCCACTGTATTTTAATCTTAAATCATTCCATGTTATATTTCTTTTTATTCTGTAAGCCACCTTGAGTCCAACTCAAAAAAATAAAAACAAAGATATGAAGTGACTGATTCAATTTCTAAAAGGATGTGACAGAGAATATGGAGCAAGGATAACTTGTTATCTGTTGCTCCAGAAGTTAAAAGCAGAACCAATGGGTTCCAAGTTGCAGGGAAGCAGACTTCTGTTCCACTCAAGAGAAACATCGTACCAGTGACAGCTGCCTGGCAGTGCAATAGACAGACTCAGGAAGTGGTGGATACTGAAGTTTCATCCTCCACTTCATAGTCTGACTCAGCTGGGTTGAACTACCTGACATCTAAGAGATAGATGATATCTGACATCTAAGAGCTAGATGATCCAAATTTTCTGTAAAGCATTAATCTAAACTAAAAAATGGGGTATCAAAATTTAGCATGTCTTCCCCCCCCCCCCCACAAACACAAAAAGAAGACAAAAAGATCTTATCTTACTGAATAGCTGGAAATAGTGGTTCTTCTT
>NW_024832779.1:0-1331 GCF_019175285.1 Sceloporus undulatus
CTGATAAAAGGGGAAGGAGAAGCACATGATGCATCCCAAAAATTATTTGATCACCTCAGAATTTAGTCCAGGAAATAAAATTTAAATTCTGTTAGCAAGAAAAAAGCTACTGCCTTCGAGGTCCAGTTTGTCTCAAATTCTTTCAGTGTAATATACAATATAATTTAGGCCATGGCTGGGATATTATTGATAAATTAGAATACTGACTATCCCGACACACATAGTACATTTAGCCTCCAAAGATTATAGTGCATTTAGACATTTGTTGCCAAATTTCAGAGGCGAATGTCATTTTTAAAAAGCAGTTCTGAGGAGCACTGTGGGCTTGAGAGCCATGGGGCCAGCCCCAATTTAGATCCAGAGACATTCTCCCATATCATCCCAACATTGCACAGATGGAAAAAACAAGACATATGACGACAAGCAACAGTAGAAAGTGGTGAAGATAGACAAAGTTGTTTATGGAGAAGATCACACAAGTGGTAAAGGGCACAACAGTTTGTTTTTGCCTCAGACTCCTAGCAAGGGCAGGTCCCTGCCCCCTTCTTTCTTCTCCAACCCCACTTTTGAGTTGATGGGCTGCAAACTCCTTGGAAATCATTATGCAGAAATTGAAATGAGCTGAAGAATTGGGAAAGTGGGAGGAGAAGAGAGAAACCAGGACATTTTAAAAGCCCTCGAAATATTGGGATGACAGAAGATTAACCAGGACTGTCTCTGCCAAACTCGGACAGTACTTTATTTGCTTCCTTTCATAAATTGGCCCAGCAGTAACCCAGATGAAGCTAATAGAATAGTGACTCACCAAAGAGTTGTTGTACCTCGGCAGCCTCCTTCTCTTGGAGCCCAACTCCCTCCGGTTGGTTTCTGTGTTGGCCATCAGGTGGGCAGGGGTCCTGGTGGTCCTGCACTTGGGTCACTTCCAGAAAGAGAGGCACCAAAGCCGTGTACAAGGAGGCCAAGATGAAGGTCCTGAGAAAAGGGCCCAGGGTTAGGATTGGCTTGGCAAGAAACCCTGCAGCACTCAAAGAGACAGAGAACAGCGTCCTGCTGGTGACACACACAGGTGACATATGCCTCCGTTGGGCCAATGCAGAGGTGGGCATTTTCTTCCTAACCCGATTCCACACGGAGCAACACTGGAACATAGAGGGTTCTGCTGGGTCAGGCTTTCTGGCCTAGTGGCCTCCCATTCTCCCATTGGCCAAAGCAGTTGCCCTCCATCCTCCAGGGAGTTCCCTGGTCAAGCAGGGAAGGAAAGGAGCTCTCTCTTCTCTGGTTGCCACCCTTCCATGGGATCCAGCCCTCCTCTCAGGATCGGGGGGGGGGGG
>NW_024832780.1:0-1331 GCF_019175285.1 Sceloporus undulatus
GATGGTCACGTATTGCATGGCAGTTAGGCAGTTTTATGAGGGGTTGTTGGGAAACTGATACCAAAGGTGCATACAGCCTTAGCTCTATACTTGGTAGAGGAACTAGGAACCAAATGGCCAACCCCCCCCCCTTCTTTCCCCCCTTCAGAACAAAGGGAGAAATTCTACATCAAAGACTGAACTGAAGGGAACCAACTCAAAGGGAGGGGTCTGGGGATTTCTAAGGTTCTGTCTCTATTTAGAGTTCTTCAGATTCAACAAAGACATGGCCAGGAATACTTCTACTTAGTCCTTACAATAAACTTTCTGATCTACCTGAAGTTTGTCGTGGATTTTTGGTCAGAGTAATCCCAAGTCTCACAGTTGCTTCCTGCTACTACCGTGTTTCCCCGAAAATAAGACACCTTCTTATATTTATTTTTCCTCAAGAAGAAGCACTATGGCTTATTTTCAGGGGATGTCTTATTTTTATTAAGTATGGTACAACAATCTACATTTATTCAAATATAGTTAAGACGTCTTCTTCTGGAACATTTTCATAACTCTCCAAACCTGGAATTCCATCCTGAATTTCTTGTGACTCCAATCTTTCATATTGAACAATACTGCTCATAACAGTTCTTGAAAATGGCCTCTATGGGACTGATGGGGGACGGAACGGGGACTTCCGACGGCGTTGGCGGTATTCTCATGACGTCCCCCCATGCGGTAAGATAGGTGATATCCCCGTTCCTCTCCCTTCCCACCCCCTTCCCTTCTGTGCCGGTCCTTTCACTATGTCTTATTTTCAAGGTATGGCTTATATTGCGCAAATGCTTAGAAATGCTGCTACGGCTTATTTTATGGGTATGTCTTATTTGGGGGGAAACAGGGTACTACTGTTTTCAGTGGATACATCTGAATAAGAAAGATGGGGTGTATTTACATTGTAGAAATAATGCAATCCGACACCACTTTAATTGCCATGGCTCAATCTTACAGCAACTGTAAAAACATGACATATGTTCTGGCCAAATATACTTACAGTGGATCCTTGTTATACGCTGGGGTTTACTTCCAAGATCCCCCGTGTATAACAAAATCTGTGTATGCTCAAGTCCCATTAAGTATAATGACAAGCAAAATAGTGTCCCTAATAAAAAATGGAACATCAAGGTAAATTTATACTTTTTTGGAACATTTTCAAACCGTGTATGCTTAAATCCGTGTATAAAAAATCCGTGTATAAGAAGGGCCGACTGTACGTTGTTTTGTTGTTGTTAACAGCCTTTGTGGCAATCTCGACCCATGGTGACCCTATGGATGAGACATCTCCAACCCCCCCCCCCCCC
>NW_024832781.1:0-1331 GCF_019175285.1 Sceloporus undulatus
TAAGTTTTAAAAGTATCCAAGTGGTTTGAGTCGTGAACTAGGAATCCAGGGCACCAGGTTCGATTTCTTGTTCATTCCTGGAAACCCACTGGGTGAGCATGTGGCAAATCACACACTCTCGCTCTTAAAGGAAAGCAATGGCAAATCTTCTCTGAATAAATCTTGCCATGAAAACCCTATAATATGGTTGCCATGTGTTGCAGTCAGCTTGAAGGCACACAGCAACAAAAGCAACAATAACAACAAACTACATTGCTACCACTCATTCTTGCTCCAAAAAGGCACTTAGGCGTTATTCTCACCAGTTCACTATTCTTGATCCGCACAGTTCTGCGACGCAGCCCTTTCCTAGTGCTCTCTTCACATTCAGTTACAAAAAGAGAAGGGATGTTCCCAACGGGGAGAAGCTCTTCCTCTGAGGAAAGAAAAGAATATGGATTGCAGTGAAGGTGAATAGACAAGGCTAGAGAGGGTTGGGAACAGGGAGAGAATCTAGGGAAGGTTAGGATTCGGGTAGTAGTAATAATAATAATGTTGATTTATTATGCCCTTCAAAAACAGATGATAAAATACAAGATTATAAAATGCTAAAATACTAAAATAATATGCTAAAATACTAAAACTCCCAATCAAACCCATAATGTCCAACCTTACTGACCCGAGTGCCACAGAAAACATCCACACATGTTTGACAGGAAACCATTCTAGTGTACAGTACAGTACATTTAAGTCTCCACTTACTCCTCCTGCTCCAAATATTGGGATGGCTTTGGCTCTTGTTGACTGAAGTAAATTGGAGAAGGAGGCAAATGCACAGGCCAGACTGAACCAACACCAGCTCACAGACCCTCCTATTCCTGCTCACTTGCCACAGAGCATCCTTCAAGATGGACAACCCCTGGCACAACCAGTCAAGATACTGAACAATCTTTCTGTAATTTGGGGTTTTACTTGGACCTCCAAGTAAACCTCCATGTTTGAGGCAGGGCAAGGGCATCACTGAGGATGGTGGTGCATAGGGTTTATACTGCACTGGGTGACACCTCAAAGACATTGTGAACACCTGGTGGGACAGCCATTCACAATGCATCCCAAGACCTCCCTAGATGCCCATCTCTGCCAACCAGGACACCTCTGTATCCATCAGCTGGTGGGGATGGGGTGCTGCTGAAGCAGGGTGAGCACATAATGAATGCCTCGTCTCACAACATTTGCCATCTGTATCATCATCAGCAGCAGCAGTAGCATCCTGATTTGGGAGTCAAGGCAGGTTAAAATTAAAATAATAATAATACCACTAAAAACATAATAATAATAATAATAATAATAAT
>NW_024832782.1:0-1331 GCF_019175285.1 Sceloporus undulatus
ACTCAGAACCCCAGGATTCTGTAGGATAGAGTCATGGCAGTTAAAGTGTCCAACTGCTTTAATTCTATAGCAGATACAAACAAGACCTTAATGGGGAGGCAGTGATAGAGGAAGCAGATTATTGGAGTCAGATTGGGGGAGATAAAAATGCAAGTTCCTAGCCCAATCACTCATGTACACTTTTGAAAGGCCTGGGTGGGCAAAAGGGTGACTCTCCAGATGCTGTTTGACTGCAAATTCCAGCATTCCCCACCACCCAGCCAATGTGACATGAGCTAATGGAAGCAGCGGTTCAATTTAAATAGGATTACTTTTGTGCCCCCTGGGACCCCACTAAATCAAACAACTAGTGGTCAATTTCCAATATTCCATTTTTTGACACGCAGCAGCTACCCAGCTCCAGGGATCCATAGAGGAGATATGTTATCTAGGTTCATTTCAATTCATAGAATCACAGAGCTGGAAAAGACCACAAGGGCCATCCAGTCCAACTCCCTGCCATGTAGGAACTCTCAGTCAAAGCATCAATCTGATTTCAGGTCTGGTTGTAGGATAATGACAGTGTTGACCACTAAGGATGGCCTATGCCATGAACTGGGCAAGGGGATGGACCTATCAGTGGTTTTGAGCACCATTGTTCATGGTATCTTTCTTGGTTGCCTTAATGGATGGGACTTCCACTCTTTTCTGGAGGGGTGAATTTGGAACATTGTTCTGGGTGACCTCTTGGTCATTAGTCTGTGAGCCTACAGGGTTTGGTAGTGTCCCTCATGTTATTTAACATATATATGAAACTACGGGAGAGACTGTCTAGAGTTTTGAGGTCTGGTGTCATTAGTAAGCAGATGACACTCAGCTCTGTTATTCCTTTCCATCTCAATCCAAGGAAGCTATTAAAGCTCTAAACTGGTGATTGTCAACAGTAATGGACTGGATGAGGACAAGTAACCTGAAACTCAGTCCAAACAAGACAGAGGTGTTCCTGGTCTGTTGAAAGGTGGATGGAAGCTCCTTTCAGCTCTCAGCAGTGACCAGGAGTCTATCTGCACAGTTGGGTACCAGCTGCGCCCATACCTTGAAACATCAGACTTGTCCACAATGGCACACGCCTTAGTTAAATCCTGCTTGGATTACGGTAATGTGCTTCACTTGAAGTTGTCTTTTAAGAGTGTTCAGAAAATTCAGATTGTTCCAAGAGTTGCAGCCAGACTGCTAACTGGGGCTGGCTACAGAGAACACACAACTCACTTGTTGCAACAACTCCACTGGCTGCAGATCTGTTACTGAGGACAATGCAAACTGCTAGCAATGACCCATACAGCCCTGTGTGG